>NC_062573.1:50655000-50725000 GCF_022837055.1 Prionailurus viverrinus
ATGGTATCTTGGATGGGATCCTGGAATAGAAAAATGACATTTAAGTGAATGTTAAGAAAATATGCATAAGATATGAACTTTATTTAATTACAAATATTGGTTTTTTAATATAACAAGTGTATCATACTATTGTAAAAAATTAAGTATAAGGGAAACAGTACAGAATTTATGGAAACTGTCTCTACTCTTTCTGTAATTTTTTGTACATTTAATTTATAGTAAAAGTTACTAAAAAATGAAGTTGAAGTATATATTTTTCAGATGTAAGCAAAGATAATTTGTTTCTAGTACACCTGTACTATGTGAGACTTTAAGACTTCTGAAGGTTTATAACAGGTCTATAACAGGTTTATAACAGGGTATAACAGGTTTATAACAGGTAAAATATTTACCATCAAGAGAAAAAGAGGATTTTTAAATTGGAATATTGTTGTAAGATTTTTATATTATAAGTGAAGTTATATATATTAGAAAGTGATAAACTAAAGTTGCATATCCCTAAAGAAATCCTTAAAAATAACAAAAAACAATATAGCTAAAATTCAATAGAGGAGATAGAATAGCTTAATAACAATGACTTTTAACTTTTTAAGTTTTTAACTTTTTTAAACTTAACTTTTTCATTTAAAAATTGTTTTATGTTTATTTATTTCTGAGAGAGATAGAGTGCGAGAGGTGGGAGGGGCAGAGGGAGAAAGGGAGACACAGAATCCGAAGCAGGTCAGGCTTTCAGCTGTCAGCACAGAGCCCAACGTGGGGCTTGAACTCACAAACCATGATATCATGACCTGAGCCAAAGTTGGACGCTCAACCAACTGAGCCACCCAGGTACCCCAGAAATTCCTTCATTTGAAAGAAGAAAGAATAAATTCCTAGCAGTGCTATTGCTGGGTCATAGGGTAGGTCTATTTTTAATTTTCTGAGTACTGATGCATAGGGCCACTTGTACCCCAATGTTCATAGCAGCACTCTCAACAATAGCCAAATTATGGAAAGAGCCTAAATGTCCATCAACTGATGAATGGATAAAGAAATTGTGGTTTATATACACAATGGAATATTACGTGGCAATGAGAAAAAAATGAAATATGGCCTTTTGTAGCAACGTGGATGGAACTGGAGAATGTGATGCTAAGTGAAATAAGACATACAGAGAAAGACAGATACCATATGGTTTCACTCTTATGTGGATCCTGAGAAACTTAACAGGAACCCATGGGGGAGGGGAAGGAAAAAAAAAAGAGGTTAGAATGGGAGAGAGCCAAAGCATAAGAGACTGTTAAAAACTGAGAACAAACTGAGGGTTGATGGGGGGTGGGAGGGAGGAGAGGGTGGGTGATGGGTATTGAGGAGGGCACCTTTTGGGATGAGCACTGGGTGTTGTATGGAAACCAATTTGTCAATAAATTTCATAAAAAAATAAAAAAAATAAATAAAAATAAAAATTAAAAAAAAAAGAAAGAAGAAAGAAGAAAAAGAAAATGGAAGGATAGAAAATGAAAGCATATAGTATAATGGCAAACATAAAACCAACCTTACTAAGAATTATGTTAAATACAAATGGAATAAAACATGGCAAGAAAAGCAGAGATCATGTAACAAGATTAAAAAAGCAAAATGAAGCTGTAAGCAATGTAGAAGAGATGCAATTTAAGTATATAGAGTATATAGTATATAAAGTATATAGCAGGTTGAAAAGAATAGATTGAGGAAAAAGTATAACATCTGTTTACATTTATACTAAGTACAAGACAGCTGGTATGGCTATGTTAATTACAGACAAACCAGAATTCAAAATAAGCAATATTAACAGCCATAAAAGATGATAAAACGGTCAACCCATCAAGAGTTCTTAATATCTTTAAATGTAAATGTATCTAATTAAAAGTAATTCAAAATGCATCTAATCAATCCCTACAACCCAGAAGAAACTACTCTCTATTATCTGTATCCTTAGATATGACTGATATTAGAGAAATCATATAAATGGCATCATCCAGTTATCTCAGTATAAATGTTGTTTTAATATTAAGTAATTATCCATTATAATGTATCAAGTTTATATGATTAAATTGGACTTATTGAGGTATAATTTATTCACCAATTTTAAATGTATAACTTGATGACTTTGATAAAATCTATATGCCCACAATATGAGTATAAACATACCACTCATTGTTCTTAAACTATGTCATATCCAATCAATATTTTGATATTAAAATGTACATATTTATAACCATTAATTCACATTGTCTTTTACAAATCTTAAATTATGGAAGCATATAAAGTAAAAGTATACCTCATTCCACTCCCATTTCTTTTCCCCAAAGTTATCTCTTGAAAACTATTGGTAAGTCTTTACACATTCTTAAGGTAAGCAGTATTGTATTACACACACACACACACACACACACACACACACACACACACACAGAAACATTGTACTTTTCTCTATTGGCACTAAATATATGCGTATTCCTAAAAAGTGACATTGAATCTCTCATGTATGTCTTTTTTATACTCTCATAGACTGGAAACATATTTTCCCTTATCTTTCTCTGTCCAAAACAAAACCCAGTTTGGTTTAGTTTTCATTTCTATACACTCAGCAGAGTGTACTTAACTACATGATAATATTTAATGATTTTCTTGTATTTGTCTCTTTACTTTCTAAATTACTCTGCTTTCTATAATTTTCTTTTCAGGGAGTAATTCATAATTGTTTGTATTCCCCAAACCTACAATTGTTGGCAAAGTAAAAGCGTGTTAAGTAAATGTTAACTAACATGTAAGATCATGTTCTATTTATTTGCTATAACAATAGATTGGACCTCATAGCTGAGAGCTCCTAAAAGCATGACTAATTTACCATTCTTTACCTTGTAGAAATAAATATCACAAAGATGCTAGCATACCCTCAAATAAATTAATGAATACTTACAAATAAACTTATTTATATCTCAATTCCACAAATGCATTTATGAAGTATTTCCAACCAAAGTTTTAAAACATGAAAAAATTACATGAGATAATCCCACAAAAAGGGCTTATTTTGCTGGTTATTAAACATTAGCCTATTATAAAAAAGCAGTGCATTTTAGAGACGTTACATGGAAATTGGAAAAAAAAAGGTTACTGACTATGTCAGGTAAAACCTAGGTGGGAAAAAATTATGGGAAGAAAGTTGAGTGGGGTATAAACATGTAAGAAGTCACAAGAATATTTCAAAAAAGCTGCACAGTGGAAAGGGAGAAAGAGCTTATTTGTAAAGGTGTCAATAGTGGGTAACTTATATGTCACTTAAAGAAAATATAATTTTTTTGGAGAAATGAGAAACACATCATATGTGGAAGATTAAAAACTAGTTTCAGAATTAACACTGAGGACCTGTGATATGATTCTAGGGAAAACATTTTTATGTGTTGAAAGGTGGTTTTGCCAGGGTAAAACATTAAAAAAACACACACACCTGAGAATTAGAGAAGTTATGAATTCTTTGCCCCTATCTTAAAATACCATACATTGGCTAATACTAAAAAAACAAAACAAAACAAAACAAAACAAACCCACTATTTGTTTTTGAGAAAGGGCCATTGCAAATAGAGATTCACAAGATTTAATGTCGTATACTGAAACTTTGTTAAGAGAAAGGGTCTATTAAATAGATTGAGCAGTCTCATTATTAGTCAATGTATTTGCAATTGGGTGGAAAAAAATGACCCATTTGTAGTGAAAGTAGCAGGAATTAAACCTGTAAACAATCTAGAGATAAGCACCAAATGAGCAGAAAGAAGTAATCAATCATTTTAACATTATTTCTCTTCCTCAGCTACAGCAATTCAGAATGAGTTTATAGTACATGCTATAGTTACACTGACAAAAGCAAAGTATGAGACAAGAGGATAAATTTGATAGAAGAAAATCTGTTAGAAATACAGATTTCCTTCCATGTTGTAGTTCTACAGTCCATTAAGTTTAAAAACAGAACAAATTCCAGATTTCAATATAAACATTACTTCTGCACATAGTCCTTTTAAGCTATATCACACATTACATTTAGAATGCTTTCAATTTGGCTGTGATTGGTTTACTTAAACATAGATGAGTATATAAGATTGTAAGTTTCATTTCAATTAGTTGATGAAGCTTCTGTTCTCATTTCTCTGTATTACACAGCTGGATTGCAGTTTGACTTCAATTTTTAAACTTACATGCACAGGACATAATTACAACATGAATGAGAATCTTGCAATCTTACCAATTTAACCAGTTGTGTAGGTTTTCTTATAATTTAGTACTAGAAATATTTAGAAAAATATTCCTTTTGGTGGCAAAATATGTTTAATCTATAAAATACATTGTACAGCAAACAGCTGTCTTTGGATTCCAGATATAAGTAAATTCCAGATATAAGTAAATAAGTAAATTCCAGATATTTTACGTGATAATTTCTGACACAAGAGAGGCTGAATGGGTTCTCAGGAATTTAATTTACAGACTTCAGAGAACAGAGAATTTGAGCTCTCTTTCAAATTTCCCATCTTCCTAAAGTAAAAGGTAATTTACTGTTTCAACTGACTCTCAATCAAGGAGTAAAGATGAAAGCAGTTGCTGTCTTTCCGATGCTTACTTCTAGCAGATCTAGTCGAAAATATGAAGAACTTTCCTCTGCCCGACATATATATCCCATATTATAAGATGAAGCAATTTTAGAAAGGGGATGAAATTTGAAAAAACAGAATTTATTACAAAACACAACAATAATGAATACCAGTAAATAAATGAACACAGACTACTCACACACTTAGATTTGGAAAATAAAAGGCTCTCAGAATGGTCTGTGTTTGTGGTCTGATTTCCGAGTTTACTTCTTTCATGTGTTAACATTAATACCAATTATATGGATATAAATTGTATCATTCCCTTTGCAGTTCACTACTTCAACACTCAGAGTAACTGCATTAAAGATTTCCCCATCACAGGAAACTATGCATTAGTGAATCAAACCATTTCTTAATGAGGCTTTAATTTTTTTTCCTATTAGGTAATTTACTATCAGTTACAAAAGAATGAGCAATCTTAAAATGTTGCTTTAGAATAATAATCTGAAGCAATTATTCATTGTATCAAAATTATAATTCTGAAAATGAATGTGCTGATGTCTCATTTCTGTCATCTGGATCACTGATGTCTCAAATTCTTAGCTAGATGAATAATCTCCCACCTACACTAATTACCATAATTTTGCTCTCTAGAATACCAATTTATTGGATTTTACCAATTCTTATGTGCTTTGTATGCACATTTAAATGTGAAATGTAGGACACATGTTTGCCAGCCTGTGACAAATGTCCAGCATTGTATAACAGCTTGCAATTTGATGGTAAAGTTTGTATCCAAGGTGGGACACTGTCAAAACCTCTTTGACCTTGCTCCCTTCACTAGCAGAAGACCAAGACCTCAGATGTGAGAATGGAGATAATGTCAAAAGTGATCCCCATTTTGCTTTGCATTCATATTAAGATGTGATAATGAAACATGGAGTAAGAGATTTTTACATACTTGTGCTCACAGTCCATTAGATTTCTAAATTATTAGCCTCAGGGTAGAAGAGGCTGAACAAAATATTGTTTTGTACTTCATGATATGTGGTTGACTAACTGCTTCCCTAAATTATAATCCAATCATATTTATTCCATTATGAAACAGTCTCAAAGTTATAAGGATCAAAAGAAAATAGAAAAATAACATCAAAAGAAAAATAAAATATGATTCTCACTGTGGATGTTTTCCTTTTGTTGAAACCATGTGATGAAAATTTTAAATATAAACTTATATTGGAAATGACTTGATTTAATAGTAAACTTGATTTAAAAAATTATGATGTAATCATATATTATCATGAATTTTATCTTAAAAGCATGAGGTAAAATAATTATTTTGATATGGAAAACAATATTATTAAGTGACAATTTTTTTAAAAAAATTGTAATGTTTTTATTTATCTTTGAGAGACAGAGAGAGACAGAGTATGAGTCAGGGAGGGACAGAGAGAGAGGGAGACACAATCTAGCAGGCTACAGGCTCCGAGTTGTCAGCACAGAGCCCAATATGGGGATTGAATTCACAAACCGTGAGATCATGACCTGAGTCAGAAGTCAGATGCTTAACCGACTCATCCACCCAGGCACCCCAGTGACAATTTTAATGTAAGCATTAAAATATTTTTTAATCATGAATTCAAGGAACTTAACAGGTTTACATTTGAAGAGAGACACTTGGTAATGGGAAAGGAAGATGTTTTTCCTCTTTCTCTTTTAAGCATGACTATTCTGCTTTAAATATTAAAACATATTCATATATTAAGAACTTGATATTATATATAAGAAGTGAGATGAGAGAAATGTTTATATTTATCTCAATTTTTCTAAATTTAATATTCTAATTTAATATTCTATACTTAATTTTCAAATCTAAATATCAGCACAAAACATAGTAAATTATAAATTGAAAAACATTATCTAATAACCTATTTTTAATTTTATCATGGGAAAACTAAAATTTTGTACCATAACATTGCCACCCAAAATGGTGTTTCAGTTTACTAACATTTATTATTATTTTTAATGAGGAAGCTTGACTTTAAAAATAAATTATAAAGGAATAGTTTTCTATAAAATCTATTGTACATATAACAAGCAAAACGATTAGACAATTCTCAGTAGACTGTGGATTTTTAATCCTCTTCATAGTTTTTGCTATGTGAATGAAATGAAAGGAAATATTTATATAAAAAATTACATTTGAAAATGGTTAAATAAATTATAATGTAAATAAGTGTTTCCTTAATGTAAAGGTTATTTTAAATTAGGGCTAATTTTAGTAGGAACGTGCATTTTTGAATAGAATATTGAAAACAAAACTTTCAAAATCTAAAATAAGAATTTTAATAATGGGGTTTTAGATACTATGACATATAATGTGCTCAAAATCCCTCATATCAAAGCATGTAGACCCATACTCCTTTAAGATTGCTTGGCTCCTTGTTTCAAATTTCCAGTGAAATTTCCAATGACTGTGAGCATTAGGTGTCAATTTCAATTCAATATATTTTTGTTCCCATAAATCAACAGTTGACTTCGTTTGAAGGATATTTCATTATCCATCCAGATCAAAGTAAATTGTTGAACCACATCCAAATATAACTTTCTATCACTCAGAAATTGTTTTGGGTTGGTCACAGTTGTTTCATGGATGTTTTGATTTATGACTGGCTAGACATGTTTGCCTTTGCATAGATTCTAAAACTGCCACATGATATTATGCATACCTAGTTAACGTGATAAATGTCTTTGGGAATTTACCGTAATATTTAAATTTTTTTGTAAACATTTGCCTTTGATAGTAATGAAAGAAAATATGCAGTAAGTTTGTTAATAAACCACAAGAATTGTAAATTACAGATTTGTAAGAAAGCAAAGGCACAGGAATGTTTTATCCCTGTTAACTAACTTCATCTTCTAAGTAAAATAAACAATTCAGTGATATTAAGTATGCCACTTGCTGCAGCTACTAATGAGTAGGATTTAGGAATATATAATCCAATTAATTTTTTGTCCATGCTTATAAAGTCCTTGAGAAGGATCAATGAAGAACAGGTTCATGTCTGATTATAAAATCAATGACAAGAAAATTGAGCCCAGGAAGCTATGGTGTATGCTCTGTTAATTCAGATGCTCTATTTAAGTCTTGGAATTGGTAGCAGTAAAATAGGAATCAGAGAAGAAACATATCATCTCTAATCTCATCCAACTCAAGAGAGAACCCCTGGGTATTGAATATTGAGCATCTAATGTGGTGAAGGCAATTAAGGGTGAAGGTGGGTTGTAACATAATTCAATTTTTACACAATGTGCCCAAATCAGTGTTTTATATTATTATTATTATTATTATTATTATTATTATTATTACTTTATGTAAAATCTTATGTATACGGGGTCCTAGGTGGCTCAGTCAGTTAAACGTCTGACTTCAGTTTAGGTCATGATCTCATGGTCATGGGTTCAGGCCCCACTTTGGGATCTGTGCTGACAGCTCAGAGCCTGGAGCCAGCTTCAGATTCTGTGTTTCCCTCTCTCTCTCTGCCCCTCCCTTGCTCATGTTCTGTCTCTCTCTACTTCAAAAATAAATAAACATTTTTTTTTATTTTAAAGATTGTATAAAATGCTCAAGTTGATGGGCCATATTGGGGTGTCAGGTACAATGTTTATAAACAGCTTTCCCTGAAATTAAATTCTCTACTCATTCAGGATAAAGTGAAGGAATAAAAATATAATTTCCTTTAATGCAATAATAATATTTAATATAAATTACTTCAATATGCCAAGATCTGTTCTAAGTGTTGTTTGTGCATTAATCCATTTATTTTCACAAACTCAGCCCAGTTCTGGGAGTCAGACAACACTTTTATTATCAGGCCCTTCTTAAAATTAGTTTCCTGATCTGTTATTTATTTTGTTGGTGCAAGATACCATAACAATTTATAAAGTATTGTATAACTTGTTATATTATCTTGGAAAGCATTTTAACTACTCTGGATATTACTTTTTATCTGCCAAAATATTATTGTTACAATCATAATTTGAATACAGTCAGTATGGTTCCTAAATCCATGTCCTTAACCAAACTCTGCTCTTAAAATAAAAATAATATAAATCATACTGCATTTTCAAAAATAAAATCTATAAAATTTGACTTAAATGTGGTGTATTTTATTGCTCCTCAATCCCATTCTCCTTGCTTCCTATTTCTGTAATATCCACATTTTATAAATCTTTTATTGTGGGTCAACGTGAAATTATTTTCTTCATGTAAATTAACTTAGAATAATCTATCACAAACAAACATCACAAATAATTGATTTTTTCTTTTTACAATTAATAACACTACTGTTTAATTTTCCATTATATTAGATTGGCATTTAACAAGCTTTCACTGTTATTTCAGGAATTTTTGGCTAGGACAAGACAGAGGAAGGGAGACCATTAGTAAGGCTATTGTGGTAATTGAAAATAGCTGATAGTGCCATAAACGATGTTAGTGTGCTGGCGATAGCACGAGAGATGCCACTGTAAAGGAAGGTATGGATGACTTGATTGGGGTGTCATGCATGGAGTCAGCACACAATGGAATTGAAACAGGTGATAGGACCACAGGCAGATGATAAACACTGTTTTGTGTTTGTGTGAAGCATCCGTGAACAGGTGACCACTCTGAAGGTGATACAACATGGGAAGCTTGGAATGAGATTATGGATATATTTAGGATTAATAAAGGAGTGGGTGACACATGAAGCTATACACGTGCATTCTATTGGCAAGCAGATGGCCTCAAGAAGAAGAAAAAGGTGGTTTTAGAAAACTATGAGTGACAGTAATACTTAAAATGTAGATAGAGGAGGAGATCTTAACTAGAGACACAGTACAGAAGGAAAAAGATAAAACCCTGTGAGTAAATGCAACCAAGTTCTTTCTTGAGATAGGTAAACAGTAGCAAATATTGAGGAGAGATCAGAGTAAGAAATGTAAAATCTTATGTCTACTTAATAAATACACAGATGACTTTATAAGCAATGTTATATTCTGTTTTATCATTATCAGGACAACAGAGTTATTTATCTGCTGTCTATTAATGTATCATGAAAGGGGAACTGAAAAGATTCTCACTAGCTTGGAAAATTGTTTTGAATAAACGATAATTATGGAAGGGTAATTGATCAAAGGAGGTTTCAAATTGCTATAAAGTCATATATCAGGACAGGCAATGTTAAAATGTGAGAGGCAAATGATCCCAATTAACAAAAGTAAACAGAATAGGTCTCAAATATAAATAAAAAGAGAAAAACACTAGTATTGTCACAAACTTGCATACTGAGTGGCTTTTTCAATAGACAACACTATGAGGCATGTGGCAAGACATGTAAAATTACAATATCTCCAAGTGATGGTTGAAAATTGTCTTGACTGCATGATTATTTGAACTATATGGAGGAAGTCTGATCTTTAAAAATATTGTGCAATGTACAATAGATTTGTCTCTTTATATAATATATATAATAAATATATCATTAGATCTTTTCTTTATGGTGGAATTTATGAGAATTTATAAACTGAAATTTGAAGGAAAACTTTAAAATGTTGATTGATGAGTCCATAACAAGAATCCCAATTATAGCAATCATAAAAGTAATTTGTTGATAGAGGATTTACTTCAGTATAAATCTATTCCAAGAGTTGTAAATCAACATGATGTTTTAGGAAACAGCTATATTTGAGACTAAACAATTTGCAAAATGTCAAAATCTACTCTGCAGAATTGCTTGTGATAAGTTTATTTACAGATGCTGTATGGAGCTATATACAATGGATTGGGCAAGTGGAATAGAGTAATTTTCTTTTTAAATAAATACTGATATAAATTGTTAAAACATATCTTAAACAAAAGTTCTATTTTCAACTTTTTAAAGAAAAATAAACTTAAATACTGCAGATAATTTAAAATAAAGATAAAAAGAAAACAATTAAAAACAAGACCAGAAGAAATAATTAAAAATCTTAAATTAATTTTTAAATTATTTTTTTCATCTTCAAGTAGAATTCTTGGACCGATTACTTAAAAGCAGAGAGGGAAATATATTTACATCTTTGCATATGCAAATATAAACTATGCTAAATCCCAACTTTAACTTTCTTTCAACTCCAAGTTTGAATTTATCTCAAATCTCATTGTATGATTAGTATCTTTTTGAATCTGATGAAACTTGTTTTCTGGTCTAATATGTGATATATTCTGGAGAATGCTTCATGTGCACTTGAAAAGAATGTATATTCTGCTGTTTTAGGATGGAATGTTTTGAACATATCTGTTAAAACCATCTAGTCCAGTGTATCATTCAAAGCCACTGTTTTCTTGTTGATTTTCTGTTTGGATAATCTGTCAATTGTTGTAAATGGAACATTTAAGTCCCCTACTATTATTGTTTTGCTACTGATTAGCTCCTTTATGTTTGTTATTGTTTTACGTTTTTGGGTCTTACATGTTGGGGGCATAAATGTTTATAATTGTTAGACTTTTTGGAGTTTTCCCTTTTTTATTACATACCGTCCTTCTTTGTCTCTTTTGACAGAATTGGTTTTAAAGTTTATTTTGTCTGATATAAGTATTGGTACCCTGGCTTTCTTTTGACATCCATTTGAATGATAAATGTTTCTCCATCCCCTCACTTTCAATCTGCAGATGTCTTTAGGTCTAAAATGCTTCTCTTGTAGGCATATAGATGGGTGTTGTTTTGTATCCACTCTGTCACCCTATGTCTTTTGATTGGAGCATTTAGTCCATTTATATGCAGAATAATTATTGGTAGGTATGTATTTATTGTTATTTTGTTCCTAGTTTTGTGGTTGTTCTTGTAGTTTTTGCTCTGATCCTTCTCTTTATTTCTTTCATAGTCTGCTGGCTTTCTTGGGTGATATAATTGGATTTTGCTATCTTTATTCTTTGCATATATATTATGGTTCTTGGTTTGTGGTTTGTGGTTTGTATATATAGCATTATATATGAAATTGATGGTTGCTTAAGTTTGAACCCATTCTTTACTCCTCCACCCCATATTTTAGGGATATGGTGTCATATTTTACATGCTTTTATTCTTTGAATCCCTTGACTAATTTTTACAGATATACTTTTTTTTTGTAATGCTTTTGTGATTCCTACTCTTCATACTCTCACTTATGGCCTTTCTTTTCCACTCAAAGGGTCCCTTTTAATATTTCTTATAGGGCTGATTTTAGTAGTCATGAGTTCCTTTAGTTTTTGTTTGAGAAACTCTATCTCTTTCTTTCTGAACGATAGCTTTACCGGATGGAGTATTCTGGGCTGCAGATTTTTCTCTCTCAGCACTTTGAATATATCATGCAAATTTTCTACTGAAAAATCAGCCGATAACCTTATGGTGTTTCCCTTTTCTCTTGCTGCTTTAAATGTTTTTTTCTGTATCATTAATTTTTGTCATTTTAATTACTATGTGTTGTAGTGTGGACATCCTTGGTTGATTTTGTTGTGTATTCTCTGTACCTCCTCGATCTTCATATCTGTTTCCTTCCCCAGATTAGGGGAGTTTTCACTTTTATTTCCTCAATACATTTTCTGCTCCCTTTTCTCTCTTACTCTTCTATGATCTCTATAATGTTGATAATATTATGCTTGATGGAGCCACTAAGATCCCTAAGTCTATTATCAATTTGTGTATTTTTTCTCTCACTTGGTCAGCTTTTTACATTTTTTTAAATGTTTATTTGTGTTTGAGAGAGAGCGAGAGAGAGAGCGGATAGGAGTTGGAGAGGAGAGAGAGAGAGAGAGAGAGAAAGAGAGAGAGAGAGAGAGAGACAGAATCTGAGGCAGGATCCAGGTTCTGAGCTGTCAACACAGAGCCTGACGCGGGGCTCAACCCCATGAACCGTGAGATCATGACCTGAGCCGAAGTTGGACGCTTATCTAACTGAGCCACCCAGGCACCTCATCCCTTGGTCAGCTTGATTGCTTTCCATTACTTTATCTTTTAGGTCATTAATTCATTCCTCTGGTTCCTTTAGCCTGTTATTTTTTTTTTCATCAATTGTATTTTTAACTTAATTTATTATGTTCTTCATCTCTGATGGGTTCTTTTATTATTTCTTTGTTAAGGGTCTCTACTTAACATCTGTTAAGATGTCCTCTACTCTTTTCTCAAGCCCAGTGAGTATCTTTATGATCATTACTTTATTTTTTTTTAATTTTTTTTAACGTTTATTTATTTTTGAGACAGAGAGAGACAGAGCATGAGCAGGGGAGGGGCAGAGAGAGAGGGAGACACAGAATCTGAAACAGGCTCCAGGCTCTGAGCTGTCAGCAAGCACAGAGCCCGACGCGGGGCTCGAACTCATGAACCGTGAGATCATGACCTGAGCCGAAGTCGGACGCTTAACCGACCAAGCCACCCAGGCGCCCCTATGATCATTACTTTAAATTCTGTTTTACTTAGGTCTCTAGCTGTGGTTTTGCCCTAGTCTTTCATTTGGGACATATTCTTCTGTTTCCTCATTTTTTTTTTTTTTTACCTCTCTGTGTCTGTTTCTGTGTGTTAGGAAAGTCAGCCACCTGTCCTGATCTTGAAAGTAATGGTCCTATGATGATATCCTGAAGTATCCTCCAGTGCAGTGGGTCTGTTTTCCAGGGCCTGGCACTTCAGGGACTGTCTCATATGTGTGTTGCCTATGCCCTGCAGTTATGTCTTGGAAGGTTTATCCTTCAGGCCAGTCCTCTGCAGAGTTTCTCTTTGCCTGTTGTGAGCAATGTTTGTTTTTAGTCAGGGTGGGGTGCATTTTAACAAGGTGCGTGCTGGTCTGTTTGCAAAATGAGACCTGCTGCCACTGCTGCCAGCATGAAGCCCCTTAAAACATATGGGTTTGGAGTTGTGGTGTTGGTGGGGTCTGTGCCAGCCTTCTGGGGAAGGTACCCATAGCACCAGGACTAAGATAAGCATGGCTGGGAAGGGAAGATCCACCAACATATGGGGGGCTTATTGTAAGCAACTTAGGTAGCAAGTGTTGGTGCTGCTCTGGTTCCTGTGGGCAGCTGTTTGTTTATGCTGGGGGTTGAGGGAGGAAATGGTGCCTTCTAGCTCCTTTGCTCCTGGAGGGGTCTCCCTGAAATCCCTGCCTCTCTAAGACATGCTCTTAGATGAGTTAATAACTCTCTTTCCTGTATGCTCCAGATGTTTTTCAAACTACTGCTTCTATGCTATATCTACTTGGGTTATTTGTCATGTTATCTCTTTAAGGGTGGGGACTCAGCTTCCAAATGCCCTCCAGATTTCCCAGAGCAAGCCTTATGATTTTTAAAATTCCAAGCTTTAAGTCATGTTGGCTGTAAGAACTCATGAAATTCAGCCCCTACCACTTTCAAAGCCAGATATTATGGGGATTTGTCTTCCTTGTGTGGACTTCCCAGTGTGATAGTCTGTTTCTTCCCCTCTCTGTGTCACTAACTCCTTATTGACCACAGCTGGCCATGGTCCATGTATATGTTGTCTACAAGAAACCTACTTTTAAATTTACTTTATAAAGTAAATGGATGAAAAAATATATACCATGCTAACAGTAAACAAAATAAAGTAGGAATAACTATATTAATTTCAGACAAAGCAAACTCTAAGGAAAGTTGTCAGTAAAAAAGAGGGACACTACATAATGGTATGGGGGTCAACTCTCTAATAAGAAATTAAAATTCTTAATGTGTATGTGTCTAGCAATAGAGCAAAAAACTACAGGTGGCAACAACTGATAGAATTACAAGGAGAAATAGGTGATTTCACCCTCATAGTTAGAGAATTGAATAGCCCTCTCTTAGAAATGAGGAGATCCAGTGGGCAGAAAATCAATAAGGACATAGTTGAACACAGTACCATAATCAAATAATATCATAAGTATATGTAGACTATCTCATCCATTGAGAACATTCACCAGGATAGAACACATCCTGGGCCAAAACATACACATAAAGAAATTTTAAAAAATAGAAGTTATACAATGTCTATTTTAAGACAACCAAGGTATTAGAGTAGAAAGAAATAATAGAAAGATAACTGAAAAATCCTAAAAGAGATGGAAATTAAGTAACATACTTCTAAATATGGGTCAAAGAAGTCTCCAAAGAAATTGAAACTATATCAACTGAAAGAAAATGGATGTAGAATTTGTCAAAGTTTGTAGAATTCTGCAAAACCAGTGCTTACAGGGAAATGTGTGTCATTTAAGCCATAGATTAGAAAATAAATATATAAAAACAATAATCTAATTTTTTACCTCAGAACTAGAATAAGAAAAGCAAATTAAATCACAGGTAAGCACAAAAAATTAAATGATAAAAAATTAAAGCAGAAATCAATGAAATTGAAAACAGAAAATCAATAGAATAAATCAATGAATCAAATGCTGGTTCTTTAAAAAAGATCAATAAAATGAAAAAACTTTATGGGTGCCTGGCTGGCTCAGTTGGTTAGCCTCCACCTCTTGATCTAAGCTCAGGTATTGATCTCATGGTCATGAGTTTAAGCCTCACATTGGGCTCTGCAGTAGGTATGAAGCCTACTTAAGAAAAAAAAAAATGAGGGTCACCTGGGTGGCTCAGTTAGTTAAGCATCTGACTCTGGATTTCAGCTCAGGTCATGATCTCATGGTTCATAATATCAAGCCCCTCACTGTCAGCACAGAGCCTGCTTGGGCTTCTCTCTCTCTGACCCACTCCTGATCGATCTCTCTGTCTCAAAATAAATAAACTTTTTAAAAAATTAAAGACTTTATAGCAACATGAAAAAATAAAGACAAAAAAAAAAGGAAAAGAGAGGGAGAGAATACAAATTACCAATATCAGAAATTAAAAAGAGGGCATGAGTACAGGTCCTAAGGAAAGTTAAAGTATAATAAAGGAATATTATGAATGCCAGCAAAATTGACTTGAGATGAAATGGACCAATTTATTGAAATATATATATCTGCCAAAATTCTCAGAAAAAATAGGCAATCTGAATAGGACTATTTCTACTAAAGTAATTTAATCGGTAAATAATGACTTCCCCAAACAGAAAGCGCCAAAAGGGTTCACTGGTGAATTCCACCCAACATTTAAATAAGAAATTATGCCAATTCTCCACAATCTCTTTCAGAAAATGGATGCAGAGGGAATACTTCCTATCTTATTCAATGAGGTCAATACTATCCTAATACACACACACACACACACACACACACACACACACAAAGATAGTAAAAGAAAACTGCAGATTATTATCTCTCATAAACATAGATGCAAAAAATCCTTAACAAGGTATTACCAAACCAAATCTAAAAAAGGTAAAAAAAATATTAAAAAAGGTAAAAAGAAGGCTAAAAAAGCCACGTGGGATTTATCCCAGGTATACAAGACTGATTCAACATTAAAAAAAATCAATTAATATAATTCATTACACATCAACAGACCAGAAAATAATCACATGATCATATTAAAAGATGCTGGGGTGCCTTGGTGGCTCAGTTGGTTAAGCGTCCAACTTTGGCTCAGGTCACGATCTCACAGTTCATGGGTTTGAGCCCCATGTTGGGCCCTGTGATGACAGTTCAGAGCCTAGAGCCTCCTTCAGATTCTGTGTTTTCCTCTCTCTCTGCCCCTCCCCTGCTTGCTCTTTCTCTCACTCTCTGTCTCCCAAAAATAAACATTAAAAATTAAAAAAAAGAGATACAAAAAAAGCATTCAACAAAATTCCAACACTCACGCATAATAAAAAACTTTTAGAAAAACAGGAATTCAGTGCACCATCCACAACTTCATAAAGATTATCCTAAAAAAAACTGGAGCTAACATTATACTTATTGGTGGGAAACTCAAAACTTTTTGATTTAGATCAGTTACAAGATGAGAATCCTTCCTTGTCACTCCTTTTCAACATCATGCTGAAAGTCTTTGATAATACAATAAGACAGGAAAAGCGGGGGGAGGGGGTTGTATACAGATTGGGAAGGAAGATGTAAAACCGTCTTTGTTTCCAGGTGACATGATTATCTCCTACAAAATATGTAAGAATCAACAAAGAAGATCCTGGAATGAATTGCTTATTAGTAATTGGCAAGTTGCAGGTAAAAGATTAATATACAAGCATCAATACTTTCCTATATGCCAAGTAGAATTTGAAATTATAAACAATTATTTTTATATTAGCACCCACCAAAAATGTAATACTTAGGTATAAAACTAACAAAATGTGTACAAGTTCCATATAAGGAAAACTACATGAGAACAAATGAAATCAGAGAATAAATAAATCAACATTCCACATTTATAAATATTAATATGCAATATTGTCAAGATACAAGTATTTCCCCTTTGCAACCTTTCCCTTTGCAATCTTTGCAACCTCAGTCAAAATCACTGCAACTTATTTTATTTGTATCAACAAACCATTCTAAAGTTTATGGAGAGTCTGAAGAATAACTAAGACAGTATTGAAGAAATAGAACAAAATTAGAGGACTGACACTACCCAACATCAAGACTTACCAAAAAGCTGATCAAGACAGTGTGGCATTCCTAAAGGAATAGACCAATAGGTCGATAAAACAGAATAGATGGCTCATAAATAGACTCACAGACATATAGTCAAGTGATATTTGACAAGTGAGCAAAGGAAATATATAGGAGAAAAGAGGATAGTTTTTTCAACAAGTGAAATAACTGAATATCCACATTCCAAAAAAATCAATCTAGATGCAAAACTTACACTTTAAAAAACTAACCCATAATGGATCATAGAGAAATGTGAAACTATACAATCCTGGATGGTAACATAGGAGAAAACTAGGGAATTCTGAGTATAATAATGCTTCTTTAGATACACCACCAAAGATATGATCTGTGACAGAAATAGTAAGCTGGACTTCATTATAGTCAAACGCTTCATCATAATTACACACACACACACACAAAAAAAAAAAAAAACCAAGAAGACAAGACACAGACTGGTAGAAAATATTTGAAAAGGACAGATCTGTTGAAGGAGTCTTACCCCAAATATACAAAGAACTCTTAAAAGTCAATAATAAAAACAAACAACCCAATTAAAACGTACATTAAACCTTAACAGACACTTCACCAAAGATGTGCAGATGGCAATAAACATATGAAAAGATGCTGCACATATGACATCTGGAAATGTAAATTAAAACATTAATGAGATACCATACCAAAGATTTGCAAGAATATGAAGTAACAGGGTCTCATTCATTGATGGTGGGAATTAAAAATGGTACAACCACTTGGAAGACAGTTTCACAGTTTCTTACAAAACTAAACATAATCCTGCTATATAGTATAGCCAATAGTGCTCCTTGGTATTTACCCAAAGGAGGTGAAATATTATGTCCATGCAAAAGCCTACAAAGAATGTTTATGATCAGCTTTTTCTCATAATTGCACACACTGTGAAGCAAACAAAGTGTGCTTCTGTAGGCATATGAATAAATAAAATACAGTACATCTAGACAATGGATTGTTATTCAGCACTAAATAGTAAGGAGCTATTAAGCCATGAAAATAGGTTTAGGAACATTAAATTCATGTTAAGTGAAAGAAACCAATATGAAAACACTACATATTTTTATGAGTCTAACTATATGGCATTCTGAAAATGGCAAAACTATAGAGACAATAAAAGGACCAAGGGCTGCCAGGGGGAGGGGAAAATGAATTGGCAGATTAGAGAGGATTTTAGGGCAGTGAAAATACTCTAGATAATATTATGATAATGAATGTGTATCATTATATTTTTGTCCAAGACCACTGAATGTACAACAGCAGAAGTGAACCATTACATAAACTATGAGCTTTGGGTGATTATTGTGTAGCAATCTAAGTTAATTCTTGATTAAAAAAATGTGCGATTCTGGTGAGTTATCTTGATAACGGGGGAGCCTATGTAAGGGCAGAAGCAGTGAATACATGGGAAACCTGCATATGTTCCCCTCATTTTATTATCAGCATAACACTGCTCTATAAATGAAGTATAAAAGAAAAGCTGGTTATTATATTGGATAATTTTTGTTGATGAGAGATGCATATAAAACATGAGAGGTACAACAACAAGATTTACGATATCTACACCCAAAACTTCATATATATGAAATAGATATATAAATATATAGAAGAAATATATGCAAAAAATATATAGCAAATATACCTAAACATTAAAAAAAACAAGGTAAATGATATATGAAGATATACCAGCCATAAAGCAGTCAACATGAATCCGGTACATCTACATTACTATGAACCCAATGCACTGTGAGGCAAAACAAAAACAAAATAAAGTACTTTTATAAAGACAATTGCTATGTAATAAGCTTTTATGAAATGAAAATACATAACAATTTCAAAATAGTAGATCATTAAAGTCTCATATAAAATTAAAATGTGTATAGAACTATAAGGAAAATGGCAACTCTATAGTTAACATTAGTCGACTAATGAGAAAAAATATATATAACAAGATAGAAAACATAAAAGCAAATGAGCAATAAGTTTTAGACAAACTCTTCGTGGAGAAACTTTAAAAGATAATGAAATATCCTAAAGAATATATAAATAAGTGAAATCTAAAAATAAATATCATGTTCTTGGATTAAAGAATAAACTCCATAACATTATTATTTCTTTGTAAAGATCTATAGATTCAATTCACTTTCAACAAAATTTGTAAACTTTTATAATAGTCTCACAGAATGAAAGTAATAATTACAGGTTTAGGGAGGAGGAGGAGAGATACACATTCCTTATGAAAAGTAACCAGGCACATCTTAGGGCTCATGAGCCCTCCTTTCTTTTCCCCAAAATAGCTAGAGAGCAGTAGCTCCAAACAGCTTTTATATGACTTGAATCTAAATTAGGAACCAAGTGGCCTGGATAGAGATAAGTTCAAAGCCAGGGGAGGGAAGGGAGTGAAAACGAAAACAAAAAAGGTAAAAGAATAAAGCTTTTTAGAGTAAAACATAGAAATAATATAATATCTTGAGGTTAGCAAAGATTTCTTAAATATTACACAGAAAGTATTAATCAGTTTAAAATTATCTTTTAAACTGTATCAAAACTAAAAATGTCTATTCATCAAAAGAAACATGGGTAAAAAATGAACTTACACAGCGATAATATTTGAAAATGCAACAAATAACATCTAGAATAAGTAAGAAACTCAAAAGTAAAGGAGATGAAGCATTGAATAGTCACTTCACAAAAAAGAATATCTAGTCATTAAATACATGAAACTATATTTAACATCATTTGTTATCAAGAAAATGCAAATTTTCATGATACTACTAAATGGCAACCAACGAGGATAATATGAAAAAGGCAATACAAATTTAGTTAAGATAAACAAAATCCTCTGCTTTGCAGTATCTACTAAAGCAGAACTAATGTATACCTAGCTCCCGTTCCTGGATATATGAGGAAAATGTCTACATATGTTCATCCATACATATATACAAGAATGTTCATAGAAACATGATTCATACTTAGTAAAATCTGGAAATTATAAAAATGTGCATTAAAACATAAGAAGATAAATTGTGGCTTATTTACATAATAGAATGATCTACAGCAATAACAAACTTTAAATTTATACAACAATATGGATTGTATTCTATCACTCTGCTTAAACTACCATACATAACAAAACACTATAGACTGTTGTGGCTTAAACAACAAAAATTAACTTTCTTACATTTCTGGTGGCTGGAAAGTCCAAGATTGAATTTGTGGCAAAGTTCTGTTTCTGGTGATTGTACTCCACTTGGCTTGCATATGGCTGCCTTCTTGCTGTGTCCTTATATAGCAGAGAAGACATATGAGAGAGTGAGCTAGTGAGCAACCTTTGTGGCCTTTCTTTCTTCTTTCTTTCTTTCTTTCTTTCTTTCTTTCTTTCTTTCTTTCTTTCTTTCTTCTTTCTACTTTTGGGTGTAATTGACACAAAATATTACATTAGTTTCAGGTATACAACAGTGATTCAAATGTTTCTACATTATGCTATGCTCACCACAAGTGTAGCTACCCTCTGTCACCGTGCAATGCTATTACAATTTCATTGACTATATTCCCTACACTGTTCCTTTTATTCCCATGACCTAGGCATTTGTAATTTCTCTTTAGTAAGAAGACTGATGCTACTGGATAAGAGCCCCACACTCCTAACCTCACTTGATCTCAATTAGTTCCCTAAGGTTCTATTTCCAGACAGAGTCACATTGTAGGCTAGGCTTCAACATATGATTTGGGGGGAAATATAAATATTCAGTTTGCCACATGGACGCATTTTACAAGTTTAATAGTGAGTAACAGAATTCAAGGTCAAGAGTATACACTGTACACAAATTCTACTGATATATACAAAATACATATATGTACAAAACGTGGCAAGAGAAATCTACACTGTTAGAAATTAGGATAGTGTTTGCCCTTGAGGAAGGGGCTGTTATTGATTGAATTGGAGTATGAGCTGTTTCTCCAGCTGGTAATATTTGATTTCTAAATCTGAGTGCTGATTGTACAGGTGTGGTTGGCCAGTGCAAGTTCATCAAGGTTACAATTATGATTATGCATTTTCTATATGTATTTACTTCAATAATATGTTTATAAACCTTATTTCAGCTGTTTAGTGACATAAATAATATATATTTTAACTCATTTTATTTTTAAACCAGGTACATAGAAGTTGCTCTTCAATAAACACAATATTTTAAAAATATGCAAAATGTAAAAATTGAGAATAGAAGCAAAGGAGTAGATAAATACAAAAATGACTAATGTAATAATTTTAATATCAGACAAAATAAAAGGTTTTCAGTAGTAAATAACCATAAAGATAACCATAACCATAAATAAGACAGTAAGCAAAATGTATAACAAAATAGTCCTTATATATTGTCAGTGAGAGTAATTTCCAATATAAAACTCAAAAAGTGACAGAATTGCTAAGAGAAACTAGAAAATTCATGGTTATAATAGAAATGCTAATATGCCCATATCAGAACATGAGGCATCTTGATAAAAAGAAAGAGGGGAAAATATGTCAATATATTAGAAACTTGAATAAGAAACTCAGATTTTTAAAGTAAATATATGGTTAGAAAGAACTCTGCCACCAAGAAAGACAGAACATAAGTTTCTTTTTATTTAACTTTCTTTTTGTAAGTTCATTTATTTATTTTTGAGGTGGGGGGAGAGAGTGAGGGAGGAGGCAAATGGCAGAGAGACAGGGAAAGAGAAAATCCCAAGCAGACTCCACACTGTCAGCATGGAGCCAGATGCGGGGATCAAACTCACAAAATATGAGATAAGGACCTGAGCAGAAATCAAAAGTTGGATGCTTAACCAACTGAGCTACCTAGGTGTGCCAAGAACATAATTTTCAAATGTAAGAATAGTTTTTAAAAATTGTCACCTACTAGCTTACAAATAAAGCTAAAAATATAAAGAAAAATATCACATAAATTGCATTCTGTGAAAGACAATAAAAGGGAGAAAATAGTTCAAAAACCACAAATAAGTAATGAAAGGGGAAACAAATAAGAGAATAGAAAAAAAAGAAACCCAGAAAACATAGTTCGATGAAAAAGGGCTAATGAAAAAACACCCTTTGCTTTAATGTAATTATTACAATACCGACAGCCAAGAGATACATGAAAGGATGCTCAACATCACTGATCATTAGGAAAATACAAATCAAAACTACAATGAGATATTACTTTACAACTTTCAGAATGACTGAAATCAACAACACAAGAAAAAACAGGTGTTGGCTTGGATGTGGAGAAAAAAGAACCCATTTACACTGCTGGTAGGAATGCAAACTGGTGCAGCCACTCTGAAAAACAGTATGGACCGTCCTCAAAAAGTTAAAACTAAAACTACCCTACCATCCAGCAATTTAACTACTAGGCGTTTACCCAAAGAATACAAGAAAAAATACTAATTCAAAGGGATATATGTAGCTCGATGTTTATTGTAGCATTATCTACAATAGCCAAATTATGGAAAGAGCCCAACTTTCCATCAAATAATGAATGGATAAAGAAGATGTCATATGTGTAAAATGGAATATTAGTCAGACATAAAAAGAATGAAATCTTGTCATTGCAATGACATGGAAGGAGCTAGAGAGTATTATGCTAAGGAAAATAAGTCAATCAGAGAAAGACAAATACCATATGATGTCAGTCATATGTGGAATTTGAGAAACAAATGGGCAAAGGGAAAAAAAGGGAGAGAGAGTGGTAAACCAAGAAATAGGTGCTTAACTTACAGAGAGCAAACTGATGGTTACTAGATGTGGGTTTTAGCTTTCAGCTTTGTCCAGCAAGCCGAAGATGGCAGAAAGGATTACTCAAGACTCCATGCAGGTCAAGAAAGGTGACAGAGAAACTAAGGGAAGTCTCCCTGAGCTGCTCTCAAGTTCCTGTACTTATTAACCATACATTTAAGGAAACATTGCACAATACATCAGTGGGCTATGTGCCTGTAAGAACGTATAGGAAGTGTGCAGAAAAACAAGTTAAGGCATTCCCAGGACTACAAAAGAGCAGATGCGGAAAGCAGGGTGGAAAACAAGATAAGATATTCCATGGATAATATGGTCGAAGAAATTCATCAGCAAAGGCAGGAACCAAACCCTAAATATACATTAACTAGGTAAGCGAAGCACAGCCTGCTGTTTTCAGCAAGACCAGAAAGCAATGTTATGCTATCCAATGCATTCCCTATAATCTCCTAACCCAGGACATAGATATTTGATTTCCCACAAACAGAGGGGAGGTACAGGGGGGAATGGCTAAAATAGGTGATGGGGATTAAGAAGTACACTTACTGTGATGAGCTCCGTGTGTTGTATGGCAGTGTCGAATCACTATATTCTATACCTGAAAGTAATATTACTCTGTATGTTAACTAATTGGAATTTAAATAAAAACTTTAAAAACTCTACATCTGAATGCCAATTTATGAGAAATAGGAGATAGCCAAACATATAAAACAGCACCCTGGAGATAAATTAATAATTCTAAATTGAGGAAATCTTCATAGTTCAAATAATTTAATTTCTTTGCCAAATAAATTACAAAGAACAAAGAGAGGAAAATTCTATGGACAAAAGATTTTTCAAGATTCAAATTGTCCAAATACAATACATGGACCTCATGTGTATATTGAAGCAAGAAAATAAATTAGGAAAAGTAACACTTATGAAACAATTGGAAATGTGAATATGAACACTGAGAATATGATATGAAAGCATTATTGTCCATTTTTTATATGTAGTATGTTTAAACTTTTTTTCTGTTTCTAAAAACACTAAAATGTTTGTGGGTAAAATTTTATAATGCCTTGTCTCTTTTTTTATGGTCAATAGATATTACTTTTTTTCCCCAGCTTTACTGAGGTATATGAAAAATCTTGTATATATTTAAAAAATAATAACATAAAATAACTATTTAAGAAATCAGGAAAGGCACAAAGGGAAAAATCAGGAACAGTTTTATTAGTATTGATGTTATCTCTTTCAAAGAAGCAACTAATTACGTTAAATTGTTTATGAAAACGTGTAGTTAAAATTTATAAAAGGAAAGAAAAATTATTTTTTAAGTTTTTTAAAGTTTATTCATTGTTTAGAGAGAGAGAGAGAGAGAGAGAGAGAGAGACAAAGAGAGAGAGAGACAGAGAGAGAGAGAGAGTGACAGAGCGCAAGTTGGAGAGAGGCAGGAAAGAAGGAGTCACAAATCTGAAGCAGGCTCCAGGCTCTGAGCTGTCAGCACAGAGCCCAATGCAGGGCTCGAACTCATGAACCACGAGATAATGACCTGAGCTGAAGTTGGATGCTTAACTGACTGAGCCACCCAGGGACCCCATAAAGAAAGAAATTATTATTGATAGACTTAAAATAAGCAAATAAATTGTTAGTGTGGGCCCATGATTTTTTAAAAATATCTTTTCTAGTCTAATCACAAAAATAAACCAGATTTAAGTTTTGACATTTACCCTCATTGTGCAAGTTTTACTCGCTTTGGAACAGATCAAAAATATGGGACAAGAATATAAAAATATGTTTGCAAATCTTTTAAGAAGACACAATCTTTTAAGGGTCTTACATAGTATGGGCCCCCTTTGCCTACACTTTGACTCTCTGATCAAATAAAAATAAATACAATATTTAAAAAGCAATACAAGTTATATCTAGGACTAAAACATTATCTCCTAATAATATTGATACTAATTATACCTAAGAATATTTTGCTGCACATAGTAAGAATTACATTCATTACTTCTTATTTTAAAACTGAGTTACATTAATCAATGTCCTCAAAATGAACAATATTTTACCCAAATATTTACATCAAAATCTCTGTTAGCACAAAGAAGTAAGATTTCTATTACAACACAGTGGCCAGTAAGCAAACTTCTATAAACTAGACATACATTAAATTTTATAATTACAGGTTCAAGTGAGTTTTCCATCCATCCAAATAAACATATTAAAGCCTGCAGCCTGGATTAGAATCTCCATAAAGTTCAATCAGAGTTAAATAATTTTAGATGTTAAGTGCAAAATTTAAAAGAACAGAAAAACTTATTTCACACTGTCACAGTTTGCGTTCTCTATAATCTCACCAGGGTGTAGAGTACACGCTATTCATTCCTCAGATTACTCCCCTCCCAACTTTCTCATTAAGCAGGTTTGGGTTTGGACTGTCTTTGTTCTGAGAGGCTGTTAATCTGCACTCCTTCTCTAAGAGAAAATACTAATTTGTTTCCCTCATATTGGAGGATATATTGGGCATAAAAAGTTATTATATCATAAAATATGTTACTGATTGGATAATTGTGTATATAATTTCTTATGCACATTAATGAATGATGTCTCTAATAGATGATAGAACAAGTTACTGCCCAAATACTTTCTTCACTGTGTACACCTGAAATAATTGAACAGCTAGGGAGAAATATTAATTTTCAAAGTCTCCCTATATAACCAACAAATCTTAGTAAAACACCCAAGCCCACTGTAGATAAACAAGAAGATAATCAAGGTATTAGATTAAATATTAAATTACAGGTTGTATCTATAATTCTTGGCTGGTTGAAGACTGAAAAACATTTACACAAGTTACTTTTCTAACACTATTAATAAGACTATGCTTGCATGAAATACTAAATGTTGATTTTATGATGCAGAGGCCTAAAAATGAAAAATCATATTAAAAACATTTTTAGAAGTGGGAAAACTACATTTAATAAAGACACAGGAGAAACTATATATGAGAAAAGTTTCTTTGGAAAAATTCTAAAGGAAGAAACGCTAAAAAAAACTTGGATATGAGAAACTAAAGTCAGATAATTGTCTTGAGAAGGTAATTTTATTTCAAATAGATTAATAAAATTAATTTTTTGTTTTTAAGAATAAAAATTTTATTGTTTGCTATTTTCAAATCACTCAAAATAATTTTTTTCAGATGATTATGTAGATCACAAAAAATTACAAATGTAAAAAAGTAGCATTTAAAGTTGTACTATTTGATGGAAAAGATTAATCAGTATTTATGATCCTTTACTAACTGAATAAAAAATGTATACATTTTATATTTGTGTTGATTGGTTAAAGATGAATATTTGAAATTACTACTCTAGTAGGAGTTTAGAAATTCAGGGATTATGTAATGTTTTTCTATTTGATAAACTTAATGTATCATACATCTAAATACCTTATTAATATACTTGCACATATAATTTCTCCAAATGACATTTAAAATTATTTAAAACTTACAATTATTTATGTTTCTAGTTTGAGTTTAGAATTTTTCACATAGGATGAAATTATTATTTTTACCAACCGTACATGCACTCAGTATATGACTTAGCTGTACCTATTACAGTTTCATTCCTGATTATTTTAACAGTACAGCAGTCATGTGTATCTATGTTGAGATTTTGTTAAAGAAGATAGTTACATTTTCAACTTTAGCAATGGCAAGTGCCAGGATAATGCCTAAATCTAAAATATAAATCAATAAAAAGTACAAGTGTGCTATCAAGAGATGAAATAAATATCAAAAGAAGTGGCTATAATCAACCTCCAGGATATAGGTGTACACGCGAGGGAAGCAAGACCAATGGAAAGACTTAGGTCTGTATAATTTTGGTACAATAAAAAGTTAAAGTGAAGAAACAAGGGGTACATAGATCTATATCAATAATGAAATGGATGTTATATCTTCTTTGCTTTGTGATAGTATAAATATTATCAATGTTTCCTCATTCTAGCACTGATAAAACAACAAATGTAAAGAGGTTTTCTTCTATTACCTCAAAAAACCCTCTATGAATACCATAAGTAGTTTCAAGTTTTTTCAAGTTTGTATGTTTTGCTCTTTATTATTTTATGGTCATCATACTTTATAGTACTGAATCATATATTTGAAAGTTGCTGGGGCGCTCAGGTGACCCCATCAGTTAAGCGACCGACTTGGGCTCAGGTCATGATCTCACAGTTCACGAGTCTGAGCCCCACATCAGGCTCTGGGCTGACAGCTCAGAGCCTGGAGCCTGCTTCAGATTCTGTGTTTCCATCTCTCTCTGCCCGTCCCCTGCTCATGCTCTGTCGCTTTGTATAAACAAACAAACAAACAAATAAATAAATAAATAAATAACATTAAAAAGAAAGTTGCTAAGAAAGTAGATGTCAAATGCCCATCTCCCACAATGTTGCATGTCAATTTTACCTCAATAAACCTGGAAAAAAGAAGTTTTTAGACTGGAAAAAATGTCAGCAGCTTGTTCTTGTATATGTGTTGATGCTGATTAGATCATGGGACACATCTTTATGCATTCTTCAGTCCATGGATATTTGTGCTCTTTCCATACTTGACCAGTGTCGATAGCGCTGCTATAACAGTGCAAAAGTGTTCCTCCTTCTCCACATCCTTACCAACATCTGTTGTCTCCTGGGTTTTTAATTTTAGTTTCAGCTTTTGATGAAATAATTCAACATTTTCATACAACACCTGGTATTCATCACAATAAGTGCAGTTCTTAATCACCATTCCCCCCACCCACTTCCCCTCTTCTAACCATCAGTTTCTTTATAAGTTAAGAGCCTGTTTCTTGGTTTGCCTTTTATTTCCCCATGTTCATTTGTTTTGTTTCTTAAATTCCACATATGAGTGACATCATATGGTATTTGTCTTTCTCTGATTTTGCTTAGCATAATACTTTCTAGCTCCTTCCATGTCATTTCTAGCTCCTTCCATGTCATTTCTAAGTCTGTCTAATATTCCATTGTACACACAGGACATCTTCTTTATCCATTCATTATTTGATGGATACTTGGGCTGTTTCCATAATTTGGCTATTGTAGATAATGCTACAATAAACATCGAGCTACATATATCCCTTTGAATTAGTAGTTTTAATATATTTGGGTAAATTCCTAGTAGTTAAATTGCTGGATGGTAGGGTTGTTCTATTTTTAACTTTTTGAGGAAGTTCCATACTGTTTTCCAGAGTGGCTACAAGGGTTCCTTTTTCTCCACATCCTCGCCAACACCTGTTGTTTCTTGTGTTGTTGATTTTAGCCATTCTGCCAAATGTGAGGTGGTATCTCATTGTAGTTTTGGTTTGTATTTCCTGATGATCAGTGATGTTGAGCATCTTTTCATGTGTCTGTTGGCTATCCAATGTCTTCTTTGGAACAATATCTATTCATGCCTACTGCCCATTTTTGATTATTCATTTTTTGTGTGTTGAGTTTGTAAGTTCTTTATATATTTCAGATACTACCCCTTTATAAGATGTCATTTACAACGATTCTTCCATTCAGTAGGTTGTTTTTCAATATATTTGATTGTTTCCTTTGCTATGCCAAAGATTTTATTTTGATGATGTTCCAATAGCTTCTTTTTGCTTTTGTTTCTCTTGACTCGGGAGAATATCTAGAAAGCAGTTGCTACAGTGATATCAAAGAGGTTTGTCCATGTGTTCTCCTCTAGGATTTTTATATTTTCAAGCCTCACATTTAGTCTTTAATCCTCTTTGAGGTTTTTTTGTGTGTAAAAGAGTGGTGTAAAAGAGTGATCCAGTTTTATCCTTTTGCATGTTGCTGTCCAGTTTTCACAACTCGATTTGTTGAGGAGAATATCTTTTCTCAATTGGGTATTATTTCCTGCTTTATCAAAGATTAATTGACCATATAGTGTGGGTTCAGTACTGGGCTCTCTGCTCTATTCCATTGATCTGTGTGTCTATTTTTGTGCTTGGACCACACTCTTGATTACTACAGATTTGTAATATAAGTTGAAGTCTGGAATTGTCACACCTCCAAATTTGCTTTTCTTTTTCAAGGTTGCTTTGGCTTTTCAGGGTCTTATGTGTTTCCACATAAATTTTACAATTGTTTGTTCTGTCTGACAAATGCTGTTGGTATTTGGATAGGGATTACATTAAATATGTGGACTACTTTGGGCGGTATAGGTTTTTAACAATATTTGTTCTCCCAATCCATGAACATGGCATGTTTTTATATTTCTTTGAGTCTTCTTCAATTCTTTCGTCAGTGTTTTATAGTTTTCAGACTACAGGTGTTTCATCTCTTTGCTTAGATTTTTCTCCTAGGTATCTTACTGTTTTCGGTACAACTGTATGTGGAATTGATTCCCTGATTTCTCTTTAAGCTGTTTCATTTTGATGTATAGAAATGCAACAGAATTCTGTACATTAATTTTGTATCCTATGACTTTACTCAATTTATCAGTTCTAGGAGTTTAGGGGTGAGTCTTTTGGGTTCTCTATATAAAGTATCATGTCATCTGCAAATAGTGAAAGTTTTATTTCTTCCTTGCTGGTTTGGATGTCTTTTGTTTCTTTCTATTATCTGATTGCTGTGGCTAGGACCACCAATGCTATGTTAAATAACAGTGGTGAGAGTGGACATCCTTGTCTTATTTCTGAAAATTCTCAGTTTTTTTCCCATTGAGGAGGATATTAGCTGTGGACCTTTCATAGATTGCCTTTATTACATTGAGATATGTTCCCTCCAACCCTACTTTGTTGAGGGTTTTTTTCATGAATGGATGTTTTATTTTGTCAAATGCTTTTTTTGCATCTATTGAAAGGGTCATACTGCTCTTATCCTTTCTTTTATTGATGTGGTGTATCATGTTGATTGATTTGCAAATATTGAATCACACTTGCAGACCCAGATCCCACATGATTGTGGTGAATGATCCTTTTAATGTAGTTGGATTCTATTTGCTAGAATTTTTTTTTGAGAATTTTTGCATTCATGTTCACCAAGGATATAGTTCTTTTTTTCTGGTGGACTCTTTATCTGGCTTTGGTATCAGGGTAATAATGGCCTCATGGAATGAATTTGCAAGTTTTCCTTCCATTTCCATTCTTTAGAATAGTTTGAGAAAAATATGTATCAATTCTTCATTAAATGTTAGGTAGAATTTCCCTGGAAAGCCATCTGGCCCTGGATTTTTGTTTGTTGGGATATTTTTGAGTACTGATTCAATCTCTTTGGTGCTTATTAGTCTGTTTAAGTTTTTTTTTTATTTCTTCCTGTTTCAGTTTTTGTAATTTACATGGGTCTAGAAATTTCTCCATTTATTCCAGGTTGTCCCATTTCTTGGCATATAGTTTTTCATAAAATTCTTTTATAATTGTACTTCTGTGGTGTTGGCTGTTATTTCACTTCTTTCATTTGTGATTTTCTTCATTTGGGTCCTTTGCTTTTCTTTTAATTCTGGCTAATGGTTTATCAATTTTATTTTTTCAGAGAACCAACTCCTGGTTTAATGGATCTAGTCTATTATTTTTTTTAATTTTCTGTATCACTTATTTCTGCTCTAATTTTTGTTTCCTTACTTCTGCCACTTTAGACTTCCTTTATTTTTCTTTTTCTAGCTGCTTTATTTGTAAGATAAGGTTGTTTGAGATTTTTCTTGCTTCTTGATATAGGCCTGTATTGCTATATACTTCCTTCTTAGGACTACTTTTGCTGCATGCCAAAGTATTTGGATAGCTATATTTTCATTTTCATATGTTTTCATTTATTTTTTTAATTTCTTCTTTGGTTTCCTGGTTGGCCCATTCATTCTTTAGTAGCATGTCGTTTATCTCCAGTTATTTGTAGTCTTTCCAAAATTTTTCTTTTGGTTGACTTCTAGTTTTATAGCATTGTAGTCAGAAAAAGTGCATGGTAGGAGCGCTTTGGTGGCTCAGTTGGTTAAGCTGAGTTAAGCTGAGTTGGTTAAGCATCTGATTTTGGCTCAGGTCATGATCTCAAGGCTTGTGAGTTCAAGCTCCACTCCAGGCTCTGTGCTGACAGCTCAGAGCCTGGGGCCTGCTTCAGATTCTTTGTCTCCCTCAATCTCTGCCCCTCTCCTGCTTATTCTGTCTTTCTCTCTTTCTCTCTCTCTGTCAAAAATAAATAAACATAATATAAAAACAGGGAGGGGGACAAAACATAAGAGACTCTTAAATATAGAGAACAAACAGAGGGTTGCTGGAGGGGGTTGTGGAAGAGGTAATAGGCTAAATGTGTAAGGGGCATTAAGGAAGACACTTGTTGGGATTAACACTGGGTGTTATACATAGCAGACAAATCATTGTTGCATTATATGCTAATTTGGATGTAAATTAAAAAATAAATTAATTAAAAATACATAAATACACATTAAAAATGTTTTAAAAATAAGGTGCATGCTATGATTTTAATCTTTTTGTATTTGTTGACTTTTGTTTTGTGACCTGTTTTGTGATCTATTCTGCAGAATATCCATGTGCACTTGAAAACAATGTGTATTCTGTTGTTTTGGGATAGAATGTTCTTAATATATCAGTAAAGTCCATCTAGCCCAGTGTGTCATTCAAAGCCCTTGTTTTCGAGTTGATGTTCTGTTTGGATAATCTGTCCTTTGAAGTATGTGGGGTGTTAAAGTCCCCTACTATTTGTGTATTATTATCAATGAGTTCTTTTATATTTGTTTTATATATTTGGATGTTCCACGTTGGGGGTATAAACTTTTAAAAGTTTTGCATCTGCTTCTTGGATGGTCTCCTTTATGACTATATAATGCTCTTCTTTGTCTCTTTTTAGAGTCTTTATTTTAAAGACTAATTTGTCCGGTATCAGTATTGCTACTCCAGCTTTCTTTCGACATCCATTTGTGTGACAAATAATTCTCCACCCACCCGCTCACTTTTAATCTGCAGGTGACTTTAGGTCTAAAATTAGTCTCCTGCAGGTAGCATATAGATGAGTCTTATTTTCCTATCCCTTCTGACACCCTGTCTTTTGATTAGAGTGTTTAGTCCATTTACATTCAAAGTAATTATTGGTAGATATCTATGTATTGCCATTTTATTACCTGTGTTGTTTTTGTTTTGGGAGGTTTTTCTCATCCTTTCTTTTCTTTGTCAGTTTTGGGCTCTCCTTTGCACTCAAAGAGGCTCCTATAATATTTCTTGAAGGGTTGGTTTAGTAATGAACTCCTTCGGTTCTGAATGACATTCTATTCTGAATGACAGACTTGTTGGTTGTGGATTTTTCCCATTCATCATGTTAAATATATCATTCCTCTCCCTTTTGTGTTGATAAGTTTCTGTTGAGAAATCTCCAGCTGGCCTTATGGGTTTTCCCTTGTAATTTAAGAACTTATTTTGTCTCGCTGCTTTGAAAAACAAACAACAGGGGCGCCTGGGTGGCGCAGTCGGTTAAGCGTCCAACTTCAGCCAGGTCACGATCTCGTGGTCCGTGAGTTCAAGCCCCGCGTCAGGCTCTGGGCTGATGGCTCAGAGCCTGGAGCTTGTTTCCGATTCTGTGTCTCCCTCTCTCTCTGCCCTTCCCCCGTTCATGCTCTGTCTCTCTCTGTCCCAAAAAACAAAATAAACGTTGAAAAAAAAAAGAAAAAAAAACAACAAACAAACAAAAACTTTCTCATACATGGCTCCTATTTAAGTGGTTTAATCTTTACGCATTTAATGTTTCCTATGCGTTTTCTCTCTTTTTGTGTGAGTATTTCTGAATAGCATTTTAAGCAATTTCAAGAAAATCTCAAAACAATACTGTCAGTTTAGATCTCTAAGTCTCATTGAAAAATAAAGCTCATAAATTTATAGGGGGGTAGAAAACATAGGAATAGTTACAACACACTTGATGTGGCACCTGTTCTTGTTCCATTAAATTAACCCTGATAGACATCATAGATTCATTTCCTGCCTCTTTTTCTCATTTTTGTTCCTTCCTGTAACATAAAACTTCAAAAATATCTTAAGTAATCACAAGACCCTGTATGAACTATTTTTTGAATTTTCTCATCTCAAGTTATGTTAGGTTGATAGAGTCTATTATGTTCACTTAAAAAAATTCAAATATCAAGTAATGTGTGAATTTTTTTGTTATTGACATACTATCATGAATATTTGGAATAAGAAATAATTTACACAATTTCTCTGTAGCTTGAACTGTGATCTTTGAGATGGCTTGAACTATGACAAACAAGGACATATCACTTAAGGAATATAAATGAATGCAAAGTATTTGGAGATAGCTCTTAAGACATATTTGACATTTTCTACGTGTAACCCACTTGTAAGTAATCAGAATGGAGTGGAGACATAGGGTGTGTTAAGATAAATGCTGCTGATAAACACATATGCATAATTAAATTTCTAAAAGAAATACAAAGAAACTTGTGAACACTAAGGAGGAATAAAGTCAAATGCAAACTTAATGTAATTTTTAAACTATTAAAATTGTTCTATTTTGCCATAAATAAACTCAACTTGGCATTGAAAAACAAACCTATGAACTATAGGAGCATAACCTCAATATTATATTTAGATGAAATCTATTTAAAACTAACAATTGCAATAAATATACATATAAATATTTTCTTATAAAAGAAATTCAAGGGGCTCTTGCATGGCTCAGCTGGTCAAGTGTCCAACTTTGACTCAGGTCATGATCTCATGGTTTGTGATTTCAAGCTCCACATGGGGCTCTCTACTGTCAGCATAGAGCCCACTTTGTATCTTCTGTCTCCCTCTCTCTATACCCCCCTTCTCATACATGCACTCTTTCCCTCAAAAATGAATAAACATTAAAAAAAGGAAATTGGATGTACCATTTCCCTAGTTTCATTCATAGAGTCATCCTAACTAGAAATATCAAGTGTTCTGAAAATCATCAGTGATTCCTCAAATTTTTTGCCAATGAAGCACAGATATTCCAAATGGGAAACAATTATCAGCTCTATTAATCTATATACAAAACATTTATACTTATATGAAAGACATACTACTAAAAGCTCATTTGGATGAGGCAGATTAAGTATTTCACTTTACCTAAATCCTCATCATAAGTTTGCCTTTGAATTATCAAGAACTCTTACAAAATAGATCAAATTTGCCACCTTATGCCTATGGAATGTTGTTATTAATATGGGCTGAGGAAGATTGTGTCTCATCAGAAAGAAAGAAGAAGATAGAATATTGTATTTGAGTGAAAGAAATTATAAAGCTTTTCTGGATCATTCTTTGAAACAAATTAATAAAAGGTGATCATATTTTATTAAAGATCATGTTCCAATTAGTCCAGTTACACACTATTTTCCTTTGGGAAAGACAAGTTAACAAGATAGAGCCTTAATAGAAATCTCTTCTCTTAAGCCTTCTCTTTAAATTTAATGTATAAAGGTAGAATATGAAGAGAAATCATCCAATTGTCCTTCCAACTCTGAAAACACTTTTCTAGCATTACTGTCCTTTTAACCTATATGTATTAAAATTTAAGCTGGTTTTAGAAAAGCAGGCATATATTCAAAGTTTCTATTTCAATGGTAAAATTCTCTTTTGCTGCCCCTTTAAGAATCTGCATTGGTCTTTAAGAATATCAGTTAATTTTTTGGGGTGTCTGGATGGCTAAGTTGGTTAAGCATTGGACTCTTGATTTTGGCTCAGATCATCATCTCATGGCCATAAGATTGAGCCCTGTGTCAGGTATCCACACTGGTTGTGAAGCCTGTTTAAGATTTTCTCACTCCCTTTCCCTCTGCCCTTCCCCCAATAACTTACATGCACTCTCTCTAAAAAAAAAATTAAAAAGAATATCAGTAAATTTTACTGAGTTTCATAAATGAGAATTTTAATTTTAATAAATGGAAATTTTAATAAAAGGGAAATTTTAATAACTTTTATACATGGGAAAATTAGACTTCCAAAGCCTTTCTACTTTTTAAGATTTTTCAATGTTTATATCTCTACCATACTTGCATGTTCTTGTGTGTGTGCACAGGTGTGAGACTCTAATTTTGATATACAAACAAGTCCCAGATTCCAAAACTCTGATCTTCTTGTATTTATGTTCTATGTCTAAAACATGAAAAAGGGGATTCCAGAGAAGATGGCGGCATCGGAGGATGCTGGGCTCACTGCATCTTGCTGATTACTTAGATTCCACCCACATCTGACTAAATAACCCAGAAAACCACCAGAAGACTAGCAGAACAGACTCTTTGGAGCCAAGCATAGACAAGAGGCCCACGGAAGAGGGTAGGAAGGGCGGAGAGGCGGTGCTCGCTACAAGGACTGGTGAGAGGGAGACAGGGCGGTGGAGGGGCAGCCCGCCTGGCAAGGCAGAGCCCCCGAGTCTGGCTCACAAAAGCGGGGGGGACTGACAGAGTTTGTTCTGACAGCCAGCGGACTTAACATCTGGAATGTTATAAGTCAACAGCTGTTGTTGGAGAGAGGGAGGGCGAGAGGACAATGGGAGGGAGAGTTGTTGAGCCCCAGAAGACAGAGCTCAGCTTGGTGGGGTAACAAAGGCGCTGGCCAGCGCCATCTCTCTGGCCCATCCCCCAGCCGAAATCCCAAGAGGAACAAGTTTCTGTCACTGAACTTGCTTGCACCACACAAACACCCAACACTGTGCTTCTGTGGATCCATCCCTCTGACTGGTCTGCCTTTCTCCTGGTGCCACAGGGCCTCTCCCAAAGCAGACCACTGAAGGCAAAGTGAGCTGAGTCTGCCCCTCCTGCCCCTGTGCACCTTGCAGATCCACCCCAGCTAATATGCCAGATCCCATACAAGCAGCACCACAAGCCTGGTAGCGTGCAAGTAGCCCAAACAGGGGACACATCACTCCACAGTAAGTCCTGCCCCTGGGAGAGGGGAAGATAAGGTAAACAACAGTCTGACTGTGGCCCCAGCAGTGGGCTGGGGACAGATGTCGGGTATGACTGTGGCCTCACCCACCAACACAAGTTACTCCAGACAGCACAGGAGAATGTGCCACAGTTCCATGCCACTCCAGGGACTCTCCAAAATGATGAAACGGAAGAATTCTCCTCAAAAGAAACTCCAGGAGTAGTGACAGCTAACGAATTGATAAAAAATTATTTAAGCAATATAACGGAAAATGAATTTAGAATAATAGTCATAAAATTAATCACTGAGCTTGAAAAAAGCATAGAGGACAGCAGAGAATCTATTGCTACTGAGATCAAGGGACTAAGGAACACCCAGGAGGAGCTAAAAAATGCTATAAATGAGGTGCAAAATAAAATGGAGGCACCCATAGCAGGGACTAAAGAGGCAGAAGAGAGAATAGGTGATTTAGAAGATAAAATTATGGAAAAAGAGGAAGCTGAGAAAAAGAGAGATAAAAAAATCCAGGAGTATGAGTGAAGAATTAGTGAACTAAGTGATGCATTCAAACATAACAAGAACTGTATAATAGAAATTCCAGAGGAGGAAGAGAGAAAGAAAGGTGCTGAAGGTGTACTTGAACAAATCATAGCTGAGAACATCCCTGATCTGGGGAAGCAAAAAGGCATTGAAATCCAAGATGCAGAAAACTCCCTTCAGACGTAATTTGAGGCAATCTTCTGACAGACATATCATAGTATAACTAGCAAAATATAAGATAAAGAGAAAATCTGAAAGCAGCTAGGGATAAGCGTGCTCTAACATATAAAGGGAGACTGATAAGACTAGTGACGGATCTATCTACTGAAACTTGACAGGCCAGAAAGGAATGGCAGGACATCTTCAATGTGATGAACAGAAAAAATATGCAGCCGAGAATCCTGTATCCAGCAAGTCTGTCATTTAGAATAGAAGGAGAGATAAAGGTCTTCCGAAACAAACAAAAACTGAAGGAATTCATCACCACTAAACCAACCCAACAAAGATCCTAAGGGGGATCCTGTGAGACAAAGTACCAGAGACATCACTAGAAGCATGAAACCTACAGACATCACAATGACTCTAAACCCATATCTTTCTATAGTAACACTGAATGTAAATGGACTAAGTGCTCCAAAAAAAGACATAGGGTATCAGAATGGATAAAAAAACAAGACCCATCTATTTGCTGTCTACAAGAGACTCATTTTAGACCTGAGGACACCTTCAGATTGAGAGTGAGGGGATGGAGAACTATGTATCATGCTACTGGAAATCAAAAGAAAGCTGGAGTAGCCATACCTATATCAGACAAACTAGACTTTAAATTAAAGGTTGTAACAAGAGATGAAGAAAGGCATTATACAACAATTACAGGGTCTATCCATCAGGAAGAGCTAAAAATTATAAATATCTATGTGTCGAATACAGGAGCCCCCAAATATATAAAACAATTACTCACAAACATAAGCAACCTTATTGATAAGAATGTGGTAATTGAAGGGGACTTTAATACCCCACTTACAACAATGGATAGATCATCTAGACACAAGAACAATAAAGAAACAAGGGCCCTGAATGATACATTGGATCAGATGGACTTGACAGATATATTTAGAACTCTGTATCCCAAAGTAACAGAATATTCTTTCTTCTCAAGTGCACATGGAACATTCTCCAAGATAGATCACATACTGGGTCACAAAACAGCCCTTCATAAGTATACAAGAATTGAGATCATACCATGCATACTTTCAGACCACAATGCTATGAAGCTTGAAATCAACCACAAGAAAAAGTCTGGAAAACCTCCAAAAGCATGGAGGTTAAAGAACACCCTACTAAAGATTGAATGGGTCAACCAGGCAATTAGAGAAGAAATTAAAAGATATATGGAAACAGACAAAAATGAAAATACAACAATCCAAATGCTTTGGGATGCAGCGAGGGCAGTCCTGAGAGGAAAATACATTGCAATCCAGGCGTATCTCAAGAAACAAGAAAAATCCCAATAAAAAAATCTAACAGCACACCTAAAGGAAATAGGAGCAGAAGAGCAAAGACACCCTAAACACAGCAGAAGAAGAGAAATAATAAAGATCAGAGCAGAAATAAACAATATAGAATCTAAAAAACCTGTAGAGCAGACCAATGAAACCAAGAGTTGTTTTTTGAAAAAATAAACAAAATTGATAAGCCTCTAGCCAGCCTTCTCAAAAAGAAAAGGGAGATAACCCAAATAGATAAAATCATGAATGAAAATGGCATTATTACAACCAATCCCTCAAACACAAGCAATTATCAGGGAATACTATGAAAACTTATATGCCAACAAACTGGACAACCGGGAAAAATGGACAATTTCCTAAACACCCACACACTTCCAAAACTCAATCAGGAGGAAATAGAAAACTTGAACAGACCCATAACCAGCGAAGAAATTGAATCAGTTATCAAAAATCTCCCAACAAATAAGAGTCTAGGACCAGATGGCCTCCCAGGGGAATTCCACCAGACATTTAAAGCAGAAATAATACATATCCTTCTCAAGCTGTTTCAAAAACTAGAAAGGGAACGAAAACTTCCAGACTCAGTCTATAAAGCCAGCATTATTTTGATTCCTCAATCATACAAAGACCCAGTAAAAAAAGAGAACTACAGGCCAATATCCCTGATGAATATGCATGCAAAAATTCTCAATAAGATACTAACAAATTGAATTCAACAGCATATAAAAAGAATTATACACCATGATCAATTGGGATTCATTCCTGGGCTGCAGGGCTGGTTCAACATTCGCAAATCAATCAACGTGATACATCACATTAATAAAAGATAAGATGTTGTCAATCGATGCAGAAAAGGCCTTTGACAAAATTCAGCATCCTTTCTTAATAAAAACCCTCGAGAAAGTCGGGATAGAAGGAACATACTTAAATATCATAAAAGCCTTTTATGAAAAGCCAACAGCTAATATCATCCTCAATGGGGAAAACTGAGAGCTTTCCCCCTGAGATCAGGAACACGACAGGGATGTCCACTCTCACCACTGTTGTTTAACATAGTGTTGGAAGTGCTAGCACCAGGAATGAGATAACAAAAGGAAATCAAAGGCATCAAAATTGGCAATGATGAAGTAAAGTTTTCATTTTTTGCAGATGACATGATATTATACATAGAAAACCCAATAGACTCCACCAAAAGTCTGGTACAACTGATACATGAATTCAGCAAAGTTTCAGGATACAAAATCAATGTACAGAAAGCAGTTGCATTCTTATACACTATTAATGAAGCAACAGAAAGACAAATAAAGAAACTGATCCCATTCACAATTGCACCAAGAAGCATAAAATACCTAGGAATTAACCCAGCCAAAGATATAAAAGATCTCTATGCTGAAAACTATAGAAAGCAAATGAAGCAAATTGAAGAAGATACAAAGAAATGGAAAAACATTCCATGCTCATGGATTGGAATAATAAATATTGTTAAAATGCCAAAAATACCAAAAGCAATCTACACATTCAATGCAATCCCAATCAAAATTGCACCAGCATTCTTCTCAAAGTTAGAACAAGCAATCCTAAAATTTGTATGGAACCACACAAATCCCCAAATAGCCAAAGTAATTTTGAAGAAGAAGACCTATCAGAAGGCATCACAATCCCAGGCTTTAACCTCTACTACAAAGCTGTAATCATCAAGACAGCATGGTATTGGCACAAAAACAGACACATAGACCAATGGAATAGAATAGATTAGAAACCCCAGAATCAGACCCACAAAAGTATGACCAACTAATCTTTGACGAAGCAGGAAAGAATATCCAATGGAAAAAAAGACAGTCTCTTTAACAAATGGTACTTGGAGAACTGGACAGCAACAGGCAGAAGGATGAACTACACTACTTTCTTACATCATTCACAAAAACAAACTCAAAATGGATAAAGAACCTGAATGTGAGACAGGAAACCATCAAAACCTTAGAGGAGAAAGTAGGAAAAAAACCTCTCTGACCTCAGCCGCAGCAATTTCTTACTTGACACATCCCCAAAGGAAAGGGAATTAAAAGCAAAAATGAGCTATTGGGACCTCATCAAGATAAAAAGCTTCTGCACTGCAAAGGAAACAATCAACAAAACTAAAAGGCACCCAACAGAATGGGAGAAGATATTTGCAAATGACATATCGAACAAAGGGCTAGTATCCAAAATCTACAAAGAACTCACCAAACTCCACACCCAAAAACAAATAATCCAGTGAAGAAATGGGTAGAAAACATGAATAGACATTTCTCTAAAGAAGACATCCAGATGGCCAACAGGCACATGAAAAGATGTTCAACGTCACTTCTCATCAGGGGAATACAAACGAAAACCACACTCAGATATCACCTCATGCCAGATTTCAAATGAAGAAATCAGGAGACTATAGATGCTGGAGAGGATGTGGAGAAACGAGAACCCTCTTGCACTGTTGGTGGGGATCCAAATTGGTGCAGCTGCTTTGGAAAACAGTGTGGAGGTCCCTCAACAAATTAAAAATAGATCTACCCTATGACCCAGCAATAGCACTGCTAGGAATTTACCCAAGGGATACAGGAGTGCTGATGCATAGGGGCACTTGTACCCCAATGTTTATAGCAGCACTCTCAACAATAGCCAAATTATGGAAAGAGCCTAAATGTCCATCAACTGATGAATGGATAAAGAAATTGTGGTTTATATACACAATGGAATACTACATGGCAATGAGAAAGAATGAAATATAGCCTTTTGTAGCAACGTAGATTGAACTGGAGAGAGTTATGCTAAGTGAAATAAGCCATACAGAGAAAGACAGATACCATATGTGTTCACTCTTATGTGGATCCTGAGACACTTAACAGAAGACCATGGGGGAGGGAAAGAAAAAAAAAAGTGGTTAGAGAGGGAGGGAGCCAAAACATAATAGACTCTTAAAAACTGAGAACAAACTGAGGGTTGATGGGGTGTGGGAGGGCAGGGAGGGTGGGTGATGGTTATTGAGGAGGGCACATGTTGGGATGAGCACTGGGTGTTGTATGGAAACCAATTTGACAATAAATTTCATATTTAAAAAAAATAAAACATGAAAGAGAATAAAATGTTATGACAATGATCCTCTGTCAAATCCTTTCTCACCTTTCAAAGTATATGCAACTCTCAAATATTTTCAAAGTTCTAAACAAGAAGATAAAGAGAATTTTGTGTTTTGGTCCTTTTTGGACCTCAGTTGTTATTGGACCTCATTGTTATTTATACAGTTATTTTAATGAAATTTATCCATGTAAAATGATTATAAACCAGGTGTTTAAAATACTTAGAAGTTGCCAAGCTCTAATAACAAAATGAAGCTGAACAAATTAAAAATCATTAACTCTTCTTAGATCCTTGAGAAGGGAGTTCACAGAGCAAACACTTACCTATATAATTGGAGAGATGAACAGGCAAATATAGATAATCATAACTTACCAGTGAAAAACATCTCTTAACCAATGCTATGGAGGGAAACCAGATATAACAGACCAATTGCTAGGGGTCAGTATGGATTCAACTGATATAAAAAAAAAACACAAAAAACAAAAAATAAAAATATAGGGACCCAGTCACTGGGGAACTTCCGTACTCCTCATGGAACTCTAACCAGTTTTTATGTTGATATATGAGAAAAATTCCCTCATGTTTCCAACACGTGGAGGGGAGAATGAACCATTTAAAATGTTCAATCATTCTGTTCTCAATAAGGTCAACCTTTAGAAGAAACTAATTAACTTATGCCTTCTGGGTTATTATCAGAGCTTAACTGATCAGGGAAAGGGAATTATCCAACTACATGTGGCTACCCTTCTACATAGAAAAAAGGAAATAGCCAATTTTCAGCCCCCTTCTAGCCTTCACATCAGGGAAGGGAAATGCCCAACTCTGGCGTATTCTGGCCCCCCTGTCCCACTGAGTGGACGAGGGGATCAAAAAACCTTATATGTGAAGCTTAAAGTACAGAACACAGGTCCACTTAAAGACTAATACCTAATCGTAGGAATACAGAAAATTTCCCACTCTGACACCTTATATCCACATTATAAAGGACTATTTACAGCAGTTCCTTTTATACAGCACATCATGTCTGGCTATTTTAAATTGGAGTTGGATAAACTGTAAACATATATTGATAACTCTAGGGAAACCACTGAAAAAAGTTAAAAAAAAAAACAAGTGTAACATATATGTTAATAAAGGGGAGGAAATGGACTCATATTAAATGCTTGATTATAACCACAAAAGGCAGAATAAAATGTAATACAATTATCAGAACAAAGAACAATGGCAGCAAATAAAAAATGTAACAGATGCTATAGTTATTGATCCAGCTATACCAATAATTGATTTGAACATCAATGATCTAAATGCACAACTCAAAGAGACTATTAGAGTGGATGTAAAATCGAGGCCCAAGTATATATTGTTTACAAAAAACAATTATAAAGAAATATAGGAGCACCTGGGTGTCTCAGTCAGTTAAGCTTTGACTCTGGATTTAATCTCAGGTCATGATCTCATGGTTGTGAGATCGAGCCCCATGTCAAGCTCAACATGGAGTATGGAGCCTGCTTGGGATTCTCTTTCTTCCTCTCTTTCTTCTTCTCCTCTGATCATGCTCTCTTTCAAAATAAATAAACTTCAAAAAATAAATATAAGGTAAAACTGAAAAGAAGGAGAAAAATATACCATTATAACACTAAACAAAAGAAGTGGGAGTAGTTATATTAATTTCAGTAGAACAACTTCAAAGAAAAAAAGAGTTATCAGGAAAAAATAGGAGCATCACATAATGTTAAAGGGGTCAAATCTCCAAAAAGATATTGAAGTATATGCATCTAACAAGAGAGTATCAAAATATGTAAGGCAAAAACTGGACACACAGAACTTCAAGAAGAAATAGAGGAATCTACTATTTTAGTGGAGATTTAACATCAGCCAATCAGAAATGGACAGATCCAGCAGGCAGAGAATCAACAAGGACATAGTTAAACTCAATAACATCATCAATTAATCAGATATAATGGACATCTATAGAGTAATCCATCCAAAAATAGCAGATAACACATTCTTCTCAAGTTCATATGGCATACTCATGAAGAACACATGTTGGGCCATAAAACAAATATTAACAAATTTAAAAGAAAAGAAATTGTACAAAGTCTGCTCCTAGATAACCACAGAATTAAACTAGGTCAAAACCTAAAGAATAACTTGAAAATCTCAAAATACTTGAAAAGTAAACAACATACTTCTAAGTAACACACAGGTCAAAGAGGAAATATTAAAAGAAATTTAAAAAATGCTTTTTAAATAAAAATGAAAATACAACTTATAAAAATTTGTGGAATACAGTGAAAGCAGTACTTAGACATGTTTAGAATTGAATGCATACATTAGATAAGAAGAAAGATTAAAATGAAACATCTAAGTCTCTACCCTAGAACTAGGAAAAGAAAACATTAAATCCAAAATAAGCACAAGAAATAAATAAATAGAATTGGAGAAAAAACTAATAAAATTAAAAACATGAAATCATTAGAGAAAATAAACAAAACAAATGCTGGTTTTTAAATGAAAAAAGCAAAATGAAGAACTCTAGACTAGCTAAAAAAACGGGGGTTGGGAGAAGGAAATACAAAATACAAATATCAGAAACAAAAAAGGGAACATGACTACAGTCCCATGAAATCAAAAGCTTAATACAGGAATGCTATGAACAACTCCATGCCCACAAATTTGATAACCTAGATCGAATGGACCAATTTTTTTTAATTTTTTTAATGTTTTTTCATTTTTTGATAGAGACAGAGTGTGAGTAGGGGAGGGGCAGAGAGAGAGGGAGACACAGAATCTGAAGCAAGCTCCAGTCTCTGAACTGACAGTACAGAGCCTGAGGCAGGTCTCAAACCAACAGACCATGAGATCATGACCTGAGCTGAAGTCTGATGCAAAACTGGCTGAAACACCCAGGTGCCCTTAAATGGACCAATTTTTTAAAAGACACATCTGCCTTGGGGCGCCTGGGTGGCGCAGTCGGTTAAGCGTCCGACTTCAGCCAGGTCACGATCTCGCGGTCTGTGAGTTCGAGCCCCACGTCAGGCTCTGGGCTGATGGCTCAGAACCTGGAGCCTGTTTCAGATTCTGTGTCTCCCTCTCTCTCTGCCCCTCCCCCGTTCATGCTCTGTCTCTCTCTCTGTCCCAAAAATAAATAAACATTGAAAAAAAAATTTAAAAAAATAAAAATAAAAATAAAAGACACATCTGCCTAAACTCACAGAGGAAATGGTTAATATGAGCAGGGCTATATCTACTTAAAAAATTCAATCAGTAATTAATGATCTCCCAGAACAGAAAGCACCAGTCCTAGATGGATTCACTGATGAATTATACCAAATATTTAAGGAAAAAATTACACCAATTCTCTACAATATCTTTCAGAAGATAGAAGCAGAAAGAATTCTTCTTATTTAATGAAGTCAGCATTATCCTAATAAAATAACAACAACAACAACAACAATGGCATAACAAAAAAAATTACAGACCAATACCTAGCATGAACATAGATGCAGAAATTCTCAACAAAATATTAGCAAATCAAATCTAAGAAAGTATAAACAGTTATATACCACAACCAAGTAGGATTTATCCCAGGTATGCAAGGCTGGTTCTATGTTCAAAACTCAATTAATTCTTTATACTGACAGGATAAAGAAAAGAACATTATCATATCAGTAGATACAGAAAAGGCATTTGACAATGCCCATTCAAATATACAAATCCTTAGCAAATTGGGAACAGGGGGGAACTTTCTAAACTTGATAAGAATATTTACAAAGTATGTAAGCTAACATCGTAGTCAATGTTGATAAGCTCAAAACTTTCCTACTAACATTGGAAATAAAACAAAGAAAATTCCTCTCACCACCACTTTTCAATATCATTCTGGAGTCTAACTAATGCAATAAGGCAAGAAAAGAAAATCAGGTATAAAGATTGGAGAGAAGAAATAAAACTTTTTGTCCACAGAGAACATGGTCATTTATATAGGATATGTGACAGAATCAACAAAGAAACTACTGGAATAAACAACTATAATATGTTAGGAAGATACAAGGATAATACACAAAAAAATCCATCATTTTACTCACCAGCAATGGTCAAGTGGAATTTCAAATTAAATACACATGCCATTTATATTAGCAACCCACAAACGAAACATTTAGGAATAATATGTAGAAGATCTATACCATAAGAAGTACAAAAGTCTGTTGAAAGAAACTAAAGAATTAAGTAAATCAAGAGATATTCCATGTTCATGGATAGAAAGACTCAGTATTATCAAGATATTGATAGCTCCCAATTTTATCTATAAATTTAATCCCAACCAAATTCACAGCAAGTTACTTCATGGATATCAACAAACTGATTCTAAATAAATAATAAAAATAATCAGGTTTTAAAAAATGGGACAAACACCAGAAAAAGAAAATAGCAAATAAGCATCTTAAAAGATGCTTCACATCATACATATGTCATCAGGGACATGTAAATTAAAACAATGAGATATCACTACACATTCATTAAAATGGCCAAAATCCAGAACACCGGCAACACCAAATGCTAGCAAGGATATGGAGCAACAGAAATTCTCATTAACTGCTAACAAGCATACAGAATGGTACAGTCACTTTGGAAGAAAATTTGGCAGATTTTTTAAAAAACTAAAACGTTCCCTTATTTATGATCCCACAATTATGCTCCTTGGCATTTTCTCCAAAGAGTCAAAAGTTTATATCCACACAAAAACATGCATGTGAATGTTTATCGAAGCTTTATGCACAATTGCCGAAACTTGGAAGTAACCAAGACATCCTTTAAGAGGTAAACTGATAAACTGTAGTGCATCCAGAAAATGGAATATTACTCAGTGCCAAAAGGAAATGAGTTATAAAGCCATGAAAGACATGGAAGAACTTTAACTGCATATTGGTTAACTGCAAGAAGCTGATCCGAAACAGCTACCCTACTATATGATTCCAACTATATGCCTTTCTAAAAAAGATAAAGTTGTGGAGACCAAAAAGAAAAAAAAAATATATCAGTGCTTTCCAGAGTTTGGAAGTGGGAAAGAACGAGTAAGCTAAGCACAGAAATTTTAGGTTACTTAAACAACTGTGGAAGATATTATAATGGTGAAATCATGTTATTACACTTTTGTCCAATCCCATAAAATATACAACACCAAGAGTGAACCCTGACTCTTAGGAATCAACTAAGACTCCAGGTGATAATGATGTGTAATAGATGTTCATTAAAAGTAAGAAATGTATGACTTTGGGGCTCCTGGGTGTCTCAATTGATTGAGAACCCAGCTCTTGATTTAAACTCAGGTCATGATCTCATAGTTTGTGGTTCAAGCCCTGCATTGGGCTCTGCACTAACAGCACAGAGACTGCTTGTGATTCTCTGTCTTCCTCTCCCTCTGCACCTCCCTGACTCATGCTATCTTTCTCTCAAAATAAATAAATTAATAAAAAAGAGAAATGTACAACTTCAATAAGGGATATTGATAAAGGGGGAAGCTATGCATATGTGGGATATGTGGGCAATCTGTATCATCCACTCATTTTTGCTGTGAACCTAAAAAAGCTCTGCAAAATAAATTCTACTTTTTAAGTGTGTGATTATTTGTATATATGAATAGACAATCTTGTGCAGTTGAAGATACTAGCATAGCAAAAATATGTAGAATTATACCTCAAGAACTATAATAATAAAAAAAGAAAAGTAACCTCTTTTTGCTTTTGTCTCACCTCCCATGATGATTAATCTATACAGAACATAAACCAGAATTTATTGACCATCTATTGCATTTGGAATTTAACAATGTTTGCAAATGTCTTATTTTTTCTCATAAAGATTTGCAGAACAGAAACTACTTTATTGACTATATATGAATTGCAGCACCAGTGTGGCAAATTATGAGAAGGATTTACCATGATTTCTGATATTCAATCTATCATCACTATTATCATAATCGTCATGAAGTTTTTACAGCAATGTGTCTGGCCTCTGTATTACCTTACGTAACCCTTGCCTTCAAGAATGGGAGATACCTATGGATTAGACTAGTTCAAATATGCCATGAAGCAAGGAATATTATGAGGATTACTGAACTCATTTGTTATTTAGTGTGTAGGTGTTAGTTGAATGTTGTAAGCCTTACCAGTAAGAAGGCGATGCGATTGTGAGAAACTATAAATGATAGGGGAAAAATAGGCTGAAGTTGGTCTTACATTCAAAGGTTTATCTACAAAGGGTAATGATAACTTTTCCCATGCTTAAATCAGTATAATACTGTAATGTAATATGTTACATGGTTTACTTTCATGTCTTTTTAAAAAAAATGAGTCAAGCAAAAAAGGAGGGAAATTATAAAAGAAGATTATCAGAGCATGAACAGTAAGGACTAAAATTTTTCTGAAACTCTGAATTATAGTTCTGTGTGTATTTTAGTATTTGCATACAAAGAAACATGAATTTTAAAAAGCTATGGAAACAGAACTTTTTTTTAAAATTTTTTAAAATTTATTTATTTTTGAGACAGAGAGAGACAGAGCATGAACGGGAGAGGGTCAGAGAGAGAGGGAGACACAGAATCTGAAACAGGCTCCAGGCTCTGAGCAGTCAGCACGAGCCGGACGCGGGGCTCAAACTCACATACCACGAGATCGTGACCTAAGCCGAAGTCGGACGCTTAACCGACTGAGCCACCCAGTCGCCCTGAAACAGAACTTTTTAAAAAAAGTTTGCCTTGTAAAAGGTATGTCCAATGAGTTAGAACTTAAAAAAAATGAGGTTTATTGCAGGTCAACCCCCAATATCTCATAACCTTAGATATCATGTAATCACTGGGTTGCAATTTTCATTATTTCTAATATTAAGATATAACCTCATTTATCTCTGAGAGTTGCAAAGTGGATCAAATGAGATGACTGTGAAAGCATGATTAAAGTAAATAACATGTGGGGTGCCTGGGTGGCTCAGTTGTGTAAGTGTCTGACTCTTGATTTCGGCTCAGGTAACGGTCTTATGTTCTTGAGTTCACGCCCCTGTAGGGCTCTGTGCTGCATGTGGAGCCTGGTTAAGATTCTCTCCCTCTCCTTCTGCCCCTCCCCTGCTCTTACAAGTGCTCTTTCTCTTTTAAATGAATGAATGAATGAATGAGAAGCAAATAACATATATAGATCCATGATCCCATGCATAATGTTAGTTATTTCTATAGTAGATTCAAATGCATAATTTGGTCTTATTTAAGTTCATAGTGTTGATGAGGTACCAAGAAAAATCCTCACAATATTTGCAAAAAATATCTCCTTCTCTAATGAGTTTTAACCTTGCTCCAGTTCGTTTCTAATTGATCTTCCTATTTAGGAGAAATCCTTTTATTAGTGATCCCTTCAAGCATCTTATAAAATATGAGGAAATTCACCTCATGTAGGCTTTTCAAGTGTGAGCATTATGTAGTCTTAATGAGCAACTTTCTTCTATGTTTCCTTTTGATTTTACCAGAAACTTAACACTCCTCTAAGTTAACAAGACGTATGACAATGTGCAACCTGATGCTTTGTTTAGCATCATTAAATTGGTAACTTTCCTGTATTATTGATCTTTGTTTGAACACATTCAAGTTAGGATAGCCATTCTGGTTTAGACAAAGTTTTGTAAAACCTTTTTTTGCTTCAAAAACAACAAATACAATTACGATGATGTTTTATTTTTCCATTATTTGTTTAGGATTTGGATCTTTTACAAACCACACATGCACACAGAATGAAAAATTAGTTTGAATCAACCTATTTAAAATATAAGTAGATGAATAATAAAATGAAGACTCTTTATCTTAAAGCCATTGACTAAAGGGCGAAATGCAAAACTAAATCATAAAAGTGGGAGTTAGAGTATGGCAGGAAGCAGAGTACTATTTCTACTTACAATTTTAGCTTTTGGGTGCAGTGTCTACATGTTAAGTTTTGTGTTAACTTTAGTTTTCTTATAATGCGTGGATCCTGGTATATATTTGTTGGAGAAATGATGTTACGGGAACTTTAAATAAACATAAAATTTAGATTTGTTTGATAGGCATGGAAAAATTGAAACAGGATGAATATGTGTGCTACTTTTACAGGACATAAGGAAAAAATATAACCTGATTTTTAGTTCATATAAATAGAGTTGTCTGAGTGTCAGAGAAGTCAGCATTGTGGGTTAGTCTTATTTTAGTGTTTGTGGAAATATTATACCAGCAACATTGACTGAACTGTTTTTCTATCTTGTTTTGGCTTCTAGGGCAACTAACAAAACTTCATTTGTAGCTGAATTAACTAAATCAAGAAGATAATGGTTTGACCATCTTACCTAAATACATAGTCAATATGTGTCTTAATATAGTCAACTGGTGTTAAGAAAGGGATTATCATGTTAAGTGACAAAATGATTAAAGGGAAATTAAAAATCTGCACCATTCATCCTTTGATTTATGTTTCCCAAAAGAAAGATAAAAGTGTCTTAAAGAATGAGATTTGTTCTAAGTTGATTCTGCTTCCTAATTTGAACTTGTATTTCTAACATCATATTAAGTGGTCATTGCAACTGCTGATGACTAATGCATAATCTGGAAAAAAACATTTCCACTTCATTAAATTCCTATCTGGTGATAAACTAATTTAACCTAACGTAATTCACATACTTCCTGGACCTAATTACCTTACCAATACACTCTGTAGATGTAAACACCTGCAGTACTATAATTAGAAAAAATATCATCAACTAATTCAATAAAAGTAATTTTCCTCTTCATTACACAGGAACTGTCTTTGTTAACTAATCATAGTGTGGCTTAAAGCACTATAAAAATATTAATACCATTAAATTTTTCCTATTCTTGTGATTTGGACATAGAACAACAGGTCTCTGAGTCTTATGTTGCTTAGGAGGTACCCTGTACCTGTGAGCTGGTGAATAAATGGAAACAAAGATAGCTAACACTCCAAACCCCTTATCTTTTATGATTAGTGCAACCATTTAAAAGGAATACCTGAATAGGCAGCAAAGCAGGGTTATTAGGGAAGCATGTTTTATTCTTCCAATGAAAGCATAATGATGTTTTGTTTATTCTGACATCAACATCAGTGGTGCTGTTTTAGTTAAGACATTACTCAGGTAAGGTTAGCTAACAGTTCTCAAAATGTATTTTTAGAAAACTCGGTCTTCTTAGCACCATAGAGTGAAAGCATTTTCCTATTGGACGTGCTTTGCTCCGTGTTTCGTTTTCATCCAGATGTCTGCTTGTTTAGAGCGGACTATAAATTGGAGTCTGGTTTGCCTTACGAATAAGAGCTACCACCCATTGTGCCAGAGGTTCCTCGGTATGTTCTATGAGCAGTACCAAATGGGAGAGGGAAGCTAGATGTATTATCCTGTTCTTATTAACATGGTATCTTACCATAACATTTTCCTCTGAATACTTTTTTGGAATCTGTGGAATGTCTCATTCTGGATTCTAAAAGCAAACAAACAACAACAACAACAACAACAACAACAACAACAAAGGACTTATTTTGCTCTATTTTGAGCAGAGATAATACTCTGAATGAGAACATTGTTACAACTTAATCATCAACTGGGAATAAGGTTCCAGAAATGGTACCCACAATTCTAAGTGCTTTTATTATCCCAAATAACTTACTCTTATGGAGCACCTATAAAGACACATTGTGATATTTGGAGTGATAATATTGACAAAATATTCTATCTCCTTACCATCTACCTACCTACCTACCACCTACTAATTCATCATCTATGTACCTAAATTGATGGCTTGCACTCAAACCGCTAAACTTGCTATTTGTGCAGATTTCATCAATTATTTATAAGCCAAGCACTCAAAAGTTTAAAAAGCTTCTGTCACCCTGCCAGGAGGATGTAAAAAAAAAAGGTTTACTCTTCTTATTGTAGATCAATCCTTTCTAGTTTAAAGCCTTCCCATATAAAATACTGGTATAACAAACTACTTGGACACTAACTTTGCCTGCTGGCTAGCCTTTGGAGGCAATCAAAAGGATGTGACTGCAAGTTGACCCTTGAGCTGGATCCAGACAACCAGAGGCTCCTCATCCCCTCCCCTGTCCTCAAATCCTATGCTCTGCTTACTATTCCCTCAGTGGGAGCTGTTCCAAGGGCATAACCTTGAGAAAGTAAGGTGTTGTCAAGACAATCAGGATGGTATAAGTTTCTATAGAAACTTTAAAGGTTTGGTACTGAGTGCCAAGGGTTGGGAAGGGGGCAGTGGAGATCTGCTCATCTTGCTGTCACCCAAAACTAACCTTGTAAGTGAGTTCCCTTACTTGTTAAAACTGCCATCTACCAATCCACAGTGGTCTGATTCTTTTGTCTATTTCTCATCGCCCTCTGTGTAAGGGGCCAGTTTGCAGTTTAACAGCTAGAGAATAATTTATCCATATATAGAATAGCTGTGCCAGCATTCTACTCTGAAAAATTGCACAGTCAGGAAATGGGTTAAAAAGTATAAGTTTTTAGGAAAACATAACCATGTTACAAATATTATTCAGGATCAGTAACTTTTATATCAAAGTACCTTATTTGACATGTAATACAATTTGCATATAATATTTCATTTGATTTTTACAGCAATACTCTAAAGAAGATATGGCTCAGCAGTGTAACTCACTAGAATTTTATTGGTAGTAAATTATGGAATTATGGCTTTTAAGTAAATTCCAAAAATCTATGCTTTTCCCCTTGCATCTTTTGGTAAGATTTTATAATATGTGTATGTACATTTATCTTCTTATAAAGACTGTATATGCTTACAGTTATATAAATAAGCACATATACATACACACTCATGCATGTGTTCACACAGATTTACTAACTTTCAAACTAACTGAGGTATGAAGTTAAGTTCATCAATATCTAATGATATAGTCTTCTCAGAAGAAACTAGGACAGGTTTTTACACTAGTTGGTAAATTGATAACTTAATTATTCATACTGCTAAACCTGTTATTTTAAATCAGTGGAAAAAAGGAGGCTAATTTTGCCTTTCTTCATTAGATATTAAAACATGGTTGCACGCATCAAAACTACTTTTTAAAAAATTTATTTAAATTCAAGTTAGTTAACATACAGTGTAGTATTGGTTTCAGGAAGAGAACTCAGTGATTCATCACTTACATATAACACACAGTGCTTAAACTGGTGCAATATGATTTTCTGGCAAATTGTATTATTTGTACTTACATGGAAAATTTTAAATAATGCAATTCAATGAGACTATGTTCTGTCTTTACCCATAAAATTGATGATGCTTGGTTTAAATAAAGAAAATTAAAAAAAACATATACAGGGCTCTGGGGTAAATCTGCAAAGCAGTTGTGAACATCAATGAGAATACTCCTTTTGGGGACCTAGGGACATTTTACTGCTGTTGATATCGATAGCTAATGCTTCTCAGAGTACACTTATTTTCCAACATGTAAATATAGATATATATATAGATACATATAGATATACAGATGGATATAGATATAGATATTACATTCTGTCTAAAGGCAACATATTATTCTCAACACACCAAGCTAACATTTTCTCTCATTTTGCTTGCAATTCTTTTTGTTTTCCTTTAGTCTCATGTTTTTAAATAGTCCAAGAAGAACCCAGATATTGGATCTAGAAAGACTTGTACCCAAATCAAAATCCTGCCCGTTCAATCGCAAGGCCAAATTCTGATGCAATAGTTAACCACTTCCCTCTTTATTTCCTTCATCTTACGCAAGGGGTAATGGTTTACATGACAATGTACACTTGTTCAGTTTGGGAATCCAGGACACCTGAGGGCAATTTAGTGTTACTGAAAGAGCTGTAACTCTAAACCAAGGAAAAATTGCTGCATTCTATAGTTTATGGGTCAGAACGTTGTACCTTATATCCTTCTGATCTTGTGGATTAGCAAGAATCTGATAGTGCATTCAGTTTATCTTATAAGAATTAACTAAGCATTTACTATGAAACAGGAAAGTTAACTATTTTGTGTGTGATTGCATGATGAACTAGTTTATAGCAGGAAGGATAGTGCTCAAGCATTAAAACAGAAAAGATTTTTAGAGCAAGACAAACCTGTCTTGCCTTGAAAACTACAATTTACTAGCTATTTGCCATTGGGCAAACTACTGAATTTATCTTAGAATGAATATATTCAAATATTAAATGAGCTTCATACCATCTCATTTCACTACAGTGTGCTTACAAACATTAAATTATGATTGATAATGTTAGTATTTTCTATGTAACCTACACATGCACACACAAATATACATGCAACTTAAGCCTCTGTCAATAGCACAGATATTGGTGGTTATATTTAATAAAATGAGAAAATGGTTGTGGAAGCTCTATGGAATTAGATGAAAGCCATCACTGTCAGTCATTTATCTAAACCTTTCTACATATATTTTGTGAGGTCATTAAAAAAATGTTTTGATTGATGACAAGACACTTCATCTTTCCTAATCATCTAACTTTCCTTATCCTAAAGTAAAAGCATCTTTCATTTCTCCTTTATTTTTATTTCTGTTGAAATAGAATTAAAGACTTTTGAGATAAGTTATAGATTTAATCTATCCTTAAAATGCCTACTATTTATACTTCCAGTAACACTTTCGCTAAGCTTAAATTAACTGTCTACCCTATTCTTTCTATTATCTCTAACCCAAAATGACATTCAAGATCCCCAACTGCTAAAAACAAATGTATAATTTATTATCTTCCTATCTTTCAGCTAAAAAAAAACTCGGGGTGCCTGGGCAGCTCAGTTGACTAAGCGTCCAACTTGATTTCAGCTCAGGTCATGACCTCACAGTTTGTGAGATCGAGCCCTGTGTCAGGTGCTACACTGAAAGCTTGGAGTCTGGTTGGGTTTCTCTCATTCTCTCTCTGCTTCCTCCCCACTCGTGTTAAGTCTCTCTAACGAAATAATAAACACTTTTTTTTAAACGGCTAATCTTTGAATGCTACTTAAAATGACATCATGTTAAACCAGCCATCTAATGCTTGAATTTCTTTCTATTTTATCAACCAGCGGTTAAAATGATGTGGTCGAACAACTACAAACAGGACAAATCAACCCAAGATGAGATTTATTTCAGTTAAAAAATATCCTTAATTATTAGATAGAAATGGACATAATCTGAAAAATGTATTTTTCCTCCATAGAATGGTATTTAACATTTACCTACAGTATTTTTCTTTTTTTTACAAATTTTTTTAATGTTTACTTATTTTTGAGACAGAGAGAGACAGAACATGAATGGGGGTGTTTCAGAGAGAGGGAGACACAGAATCTGAAGCAGGCTCCAGGCTCCAAGCTGTCAGCACAGAGCCCGACATGGGGCTCGAACTCGTGGACTGTGAGATCATGACCTGAGACGAAGTTGGATGCTTAATCGACTGAGCCACTCAGGCACCCCTACCTACATTATTTTTCAAACTTAATTCAAAATTATATTTTTGCTTTTCCATGAAACAATGTTTGTTGTCATACAGACGTGTCCAATGCCTCACAATTTTACACCTGTCTTCATTTCTAAAACATGGAAACTTTATGGCCATGAATTTGACAACAGGTTTTTTAAAACTTAAAAATAAAACATAGCAGAAATAGAAAGGAAATAAATATTTGAATAGTCTCATATTAGCTAAAGTTGTAGTGTGGTGCAATTTTAAAAATACTTCCCCAAGAAAACTCCTGATGCACATGGCTTAAATGATGAATTCTTTCTATACGTTAAGGAGGAAATCGGGAAAACTTTACACACACATACACACACAAGGGAAAATTTTACACAAACTTTTTCAGAAATAGAGAAAGATGAATGGCCTAGAGATTCACAGGCCTGTTTTTATGTAAATGTTTTTAGGGCAAAAGTTCCAAAATAAACTTTTATATATTTAACCACCTACGTTGTATCACTGACTCAAAGGATTTATAGACGATGATAATTTTGGATCCTAATTATGCTATCCATATACAGTTGACCCTTGAAAAACACAGGATTGAACTGCATGGGTCCCCCCTTTATACATGATTTTTTTATATATATACTATGGTACTGGAATGCATTTTCTCTTATGATTTTCTTAACATTCGTTTCTCTAGTTTAATTTTTGTAATAATACAGTATATGATACATATACAAAATATGTATTAATCAACTGTTTATGTTACCAATAAAGCTTCTGGTGAACAGTAGCCTATTAATAGTTAAGTTTGAGGGGGGAATCAAAAGTTATACACAGATTGTCAGCTGCATAAGGGTCAGAGCCCCTAACCCCTGCATTATTCAAGAGAACTGTACTTGTTTTCCTTCCCCATTATGTATCTTCCTTGTATTTGATGCGATATGTATTTCTTGTCAATGTATTTTATAAACTTGAAAAAGGCGGGACTAAAGGTAGAATTCCCTGTAGATTTACCCCAAAAAGGTGACCATAATTCATTAGTATTTTAAAATTATATTTATTCAACTGATTGTTAGACCATCCATGTAACTGTTCTTAATAGTCCCATTTTGTCCTAATTTACTCAAAGCTGTGATGAAAGACCACATGTCTACTGAGTTTACATGACCTGCTATTTCCTGCAATGAATATGTGATTAATCTAATGTGACTCCTATTAAGGAAACTCATGCTAAGATCCAGTGAACACTGTTTCCTGTCTTGGTTCTCAAATTCTATCTTTCTAGCAATCATTAAGTTTGCCTTCCCCATGAGTCTCAATGCTGTGTCCATTTTACTAGTTCACCTAAGCTTATCTATCCTTAGAGGATGAGGGTATTAATTTGATAGGATTCTCCATTTAAATGCAGAAAGTATCAGTTTATTAGCAGGTTAGATAAAAGGTCTACCTTTTTATCAACTTATTGATTCTCATTTCTAGTTAAGTCTTTGTCACACTTCATGATAAATCTAAACCCACTGCTCAATTTCAAGGAATTAAGTTCTTCATAGGTGGTTAAGTTTGTTATCATCAGACAGTGAAATTTATCTTCAATAATATATTTTTCTACCTAGTAAATTTTTGATAGATTTGTATTAAGCCAGTGCTCATAAATGACTTCCCTAGATTTTTGTGAGAATTTGATGAAATCAGAGTTCAACTTTTAACACAAAATCTCTGTACTACGATTCAATAATGTGTTTACTTTCTGTGGGCCAACAACCAATATGTTTTATTTTTATTTATTTTATTTTTTTATGTTTTATTTATTTTTGAGAGAGAGAGAGAAACAGCACGAGTAGGGGAGGGGCAGAGAGAGGAGACACAGAATCCGAAGACAGGCTCCAGGCTCTGAGCTAGCTGTGAGCACAGAGCTCGATGCGGGGCTCGAACTGACGAACCGTGAGACCATGACCTGAGCCAAGGTTGGATGCTTAACCAATGGAGCCACCCAGGTGCCCTCACAACTAATATGTTTTAAAAAGGCAAACATAATTGTATTCTAAGAAATAAAAAGTAAAATCATTCTATACCCTATCAACAAACAATATCTTGTAAAATATACCTCTCAAGTTATTTTGCTCATATTTCTATTAACATAGTGAAACTGGCTTCATGTCAGTTCTTGGGAAAATGTCTCAGTAAAATTAGAGTTGACATATAAAATCATATCTATCCTGAAGTGTTTTTAGGTTGTCATTTACCTGGTCTTAGAGATTCATGAGGTGACACATTAGGAGGAAAAACAAAAAAATCAGTGTATGAAAAATGCCAAAAGTTGAAAAACCTTTAGTTGGAGCATAATGGTAATTCTTCAACCTTTTATAATCTAATAGAAAACTCTTCAAAGATATTTAACAATTAGCTAAAAAAAAAAAACAACAAAAAAAAAAAACAAAAACAAACCTTTCTATGCTATTCCTTTAATGTCATTGCCTCCATTACCTTTAACCCCTGGCAACCAGTCAGTTACTCTACATCCTAATAATTTGGCCTTTTAAAGAAAGTCATATAAATGGAATTATGTAGCATTTAACTTTTTGAGATTATTTTTATTATTTTTTCCTGTCAGCATATTTTTGGGATTTTTATCCAAATTGTTGCAAGAATCAGAAGTCCACGTCTTTATATTGCTGAGTACTAGTCAATGTATGGATTCAACATTATTTCCCATTTACCTGCTGAAAAATATGTGATTTGTTTCCATCTTGTGGCAATTATAAACATGCCTGCTATAAATATTTTGTACAGGTTCATATGTAGATGTACATTTTCATTTCTCTAGGGTAAATATGTAGGTGTATTTACTAGGTCATAAGTGTAAGTTGCAGCATAATTTAGAGTAGCCAAGATATGGAATCAATCTAAGTGTTCATCAACAGATAAATGGACAAAGAAGATGTACACACACATGCACACACACCTGAATATCACTCAGTCACAACAAAGCATGAGATCTTGCCATTTATGACAACATGGATGGACCTACAGAATTTAATGCTAAGCGAAGTAAGTCAGACAGAGGAAGATAAATGCCTTATGATTTCACTTGTATGTGGAATCCAAAACAAGCAAAAAAACCAAACAAATGAACAGAAAAACAAACAAACAAACAAACATTAAACAAAAAGCAGTATCAGACTCAAATACAGAGAACAAAGAGGTGATTGCCAGAGGGGAGGAAGGAGAGGTAAGATAGAGGAAAGGGATTGTGAGGTGCAAATTTCCAGCTATAAAAGAAGCCATAGAAATTCAAAGTAAAACATAGGGAATGTAGTCAATAATATCAGAATAGCATTGTATGATGACAAATGGTAACTACACTTCACCATGATGGGCATTGCATAACATGTAGAATTATTCAATCACTATGTTGTACACTTGAAACTAATATAGTCGTGTATTTCAGTTATACTTCAATTAAATATATGTATACACACATACTACCAATTGCAGACAAGGATATGTAAGAACTAAAATTCTCATACATTGCTGGTGGGGGTGCAAGATGTTTTGTTCAGCCTACTGATTTAAGTTATAGTAATTTGACTAAATTGCCTTCACAGTCATTTACAGTTAAGTATTTTAGTTTATCAAGATGTTGAACAACTGTAAAAACAGTATGAACATCTGTGTCTACAACACATGTTCTATAATAGAGTCAAGTATGAAAGGATCAATTACATATAAAGTATACTCATGAATTGTAAAAAGCCACCTGAAGAATCTGTAAAGGATCAAAATACCCATACACATTCAGATAGTATTTGGAATTCATGTTTTGTTATAGATTAAAGGTAATGAAGTTAAGCAAACTATCTACAAAAATATCATTTATTACCCATTGACTGTTCATATTGTAATACATCTTATTAGATATATTGGATACATTGCACTATCTCCTTGAAACACTGTAAATATCTTTAAGAAGAAATTACATTTAAGAAGTACATGAGCTCATGAAGCTAAATTTGGTGGTTTTGTACAATACAGGTTAAATGAGAGAATTTATCTTGCTTATGTAATTAGTTCTGGCTCATTACATCATGATAAGCTTCCTCAGGAAGCCTAAATAATGGAGATGCAATATCATCTAAGGGCACAGATACATAAAATATGCATTTCTACGTGCATCCCAGTTAATTTTAAAATCTACGCTTCAGATGTTAAAACAGACAGAAATGACTGGGGTTTTATAGACTATATAATTTTGCTTTACTAGTTATAAAACTATCCCATATTTTTCCAAATTTTGAAAGAGCATAAACTCAAATAAGTGGCTATTATTACCAAACTGATACATAATATATTTCCTACAGTGGCTCTCCTTCCCTTAGCATTTTCCTTCCCTGAGGAGCAATATATCTATTTTTAAGGCAGAAAAAAAAATGACCAGGTGAACTAGTTAGATTGGTGTACCTTGAACTAAATACTTCCCCCTTTACATCCCTCTCTCTCTTTCTCTCTCTCTCTGTTTCTCTTTTCTTTGCAGATTAATTTTTTTAAGTTTTTATTTTAATTCCAGTGTTAACATGCAGTGTTATATTGGTTTCATGTGTACGATATAGTGATTCAGCAATTCCATACATAACCTGGTACTTGTCATAAGTGCACTCCTTAAACCTCATCACCTATTTAACCCATTCAATCTCTTCTTAATTCTTATGGATAATATGTAGCAGTTTTGCTGAAGACATTCTGAATTACATCACTAGTCTATATGGATTTGGAACAAAGGTCCTACGAGACAGATTCAGTCCTAGCTATCATTGCGATGTATTCTCATAAAACTTTCTCCAATAGTTCTGGAGAGAGATCTGCAATGATCACAGTGGCAGCACTTAGTTATGTGGATACAAAAGACTAGGATTCCCCAAATATAAATGTGCAAGAATCGAATGCATTCAACTGTTTGCTACAACATTCAATAATCAACTTGACATTTATTGAGCACAACCTATTTACTGCTATGAAATCTGAGTTGTAAGTACAGAGTGAATTAAGAAATCATACAGACCTGTACTTTCATAGTTGCCTAAGAATACTGAAATACTCATTAACAGGATAGAAAATAAGTATCCTTCATTATAGAATTCAATAAAACATTTTTTTGAAAATCACTAAATTACCTAAATTATGTTTTGTCTCTCTGTCTCTTCCCAGGGAACTTTGGAATTTTACAGAGAGGCTTCCCAAAATAAGTTAGTAATTGTGACAGGTAAATTTGAGGTTTGAAGTGTTAAAGTGAATAAATGCCAGTCCAGGCTCATGTTTTTAACACATTTGTTAAGACTTGTTCTGTAACCTAATATGCGATGTAGCATGGAGAATGTTCTATGTGATTGTGAAGAATTATTCTGTTGTTGGGTGGAAAGTTCTGCATATGTCTGTTAGGTCCATTTGGTTTATAGTGTTGTTAAAGTCTGCTGTTTGTAGATTTTCTGTCTGTATATTCTATCTGTAATAGAAAGTAGGGTATTTAGTCTCCTGCTATTATTATATTGCTATCTATTTTTCATTCCAGATTTGTTAATATTTGCTTTATATATTCAGGTGATCTGATGTTGGGTGCATATATATTTAACAATGGATAAAATAAAAGGGATTTTCCCTCCTTATGTCTTTAGAATTTGCATAAAAACAATAAAAGATGTATTTTCCACCTGAAAATATAATTTCCTTTTTTATTTGCAGATGGATAAATTGACATTTTAAGGTTAAATCCAGAGAAATATTAGCAAATTTATATGTTTCAACATAATCCAAAAATAAAATGGTTATGCATTGGCTTTCCTGCCTCCCTTCATGAAAAAAATGTCAAAAAATCAAAATATAGGGGAAAAGAAAGTAACATTTTCATTTCTTTTTCCACACAGAGTGAAGTCCACTGAAAATGAGATCAAATCATGCTTACTTACCAATTTTTCTTGTTAACCTATTATCAATGCTCACATTATTCTATTCCCATTACTGTTCAAAATGTAAGCTAATAAGTAAGAAACAGTATATCAACAAATGAAACATGCTCTGGAAAAAAAATGAGTAATTGGGAGGCAGGAGAGAAGAAATTCTAAAGACTTAAACAGAAATATATATATATATTCTGGGTTGAGATACATGACAATTTATTCTATAGGTTGCTGGAGGCTTGCTGTGAAATTGCAGTAGCAAAGGCTATAGAGGGATTAAGAATATTCTTTCTGGTTCATTAGATCATGATAACTTCCTTCTGGAAACACAAATAACAACGATACAAGATCGTCTAAGGGTACAAATGCATAAACTATTTTATACACATATCCCAGTTAATTTTAAAATATATTCTTGAGACATGAAACATATATAACACTTTTTAATATACTACTTAAGACTAGGAAAGGTTTTAAATTACTTCATAGTTTTGAAGAATTATAAACTGAGTAACAATAACATGAATGCTCATGTAACCCACAGGGGCTTTGTAATTCAATAAGTTAGGCTAAAATATTAAGTAAACTCAAAAAGAAGTAAATTATTCTGGTGAATTATGAGGCTGGAAAGATCTTTTAATTCATTTTACACATCACTGCTCCCACTTGTTTTAGGTTCTTGAATGGTCTACTTTAAGAAGTGAACCTTGCTATTTTTTTTTTTTTTGGTAAAGTAATTAGATATAACAAAAGGGAATTTAAAAAGGAGTAAAACACAAGTTACATCTTATGAAGACCATTAAAAACCTTAGTACTGACATCTTTCATTAACTGACAAGGCTATGGTGATGTGACATGAGGGAAATTTGTGTGTGAGACATAATTGTTTTTAGATGTAAACAATTAATTCCTATAGTGAGTGTCATCAAAAGCAGACAACTCTTAATTTTACTTTACTCCAGCACAATGTGATGACACTTTCTTGCAGAATGAGTGTAAATAACTGTTTAAAATTCCAAAAGCTCCAAATGATAGATCTCCAATTCCTCCATGTTTTCCAAAAGTAAATACAGACTATGCTTTCCTCCTGCATTAGAGAATTATTTCACAAATATAATACATGCTCATAAATGTGACATGGAGCAAAATATTAAGCTTTTGAATGAAAACATCCTTTATGTTTTTGTTATTACATCAGTCCTAAGTAAATGTTTTTTCCACTTATTCTTCTTCTCTCCTTTGGTCCTTCAATTAAAAGACAAGATAATTCTATATTCTAGTAATATTTCCACTAAAACATACTGTGAAATATAGAAGCAGGAAGAAACATGTAAATATCAATTCATCATTTTATATATTTTTTTGTTCTTTACCACTCTCTCCATGGATATTAGACTTCATTTATTAAAGACATCCATCTTTTAATAATACATTTAAAGTGCGTAATGAGATGTTTGGTTTAATGCATAAATATACTCTCAGAAAACCTTGTCAATTAGAACGTTGGGAAATGGTGGTTCCCTAAGGATACTGAGAGCATGATTTTAAATGGAGTGTGACAACAGCCCAAATATGGGATACTGAAAGCTCTCAATAAGAATTCATCATTTAAAACTTAATATGTCGCTAGAAGAATGGTGTTATTTAAATAGAAGTTATTTAACTAAAAAGCAAAGGCATAGGCATCAAGCTCAATATTTAACTTCCCAGAGCAGTATTTGTGTGTTTTTGTGTCTAATGCTATCACTATATACAACTGTATAGGTTTCAATGTTGATTTTTAGAGTTTTTATTGGGGAATAAATTTTTTTCCAAAAATTTCCAGAAAACTCTACTGAAGTTTTCATATTCAGTGTAGAATTGGACTTTAGTAACATATGTGAAAGTCTGGGCTGAGATTGGAATAATAATTAAAGATGTTGCTTAGGAAGGTGGGAAGTAGTACTGTTTTTTGTTCAAAGGAATTGAGTGGTTTCCAAAGTTCCCATATGAACTGTGGTCAGACATAGCAAGTTGGCATATGGGAAAGTTAGATAAGTAATTTCTAGACTAGGGCAGTTAAGAACCAAAAGGGAGGGAGGGATGAAATGAAGATGAAAGAATGTTGGGAAAAGCACTAAAGATGTTCTATTCCTCTAATCTTTAGGAACTTCAGCAAAAGGTTTAAGCATAGAACCAAAGTCAATACTAGTAGAACCTAGGTCATTTAAAAGTGGAGTAAATTCGCCATGCTCTATAATTTGCATCATTAATTCAAAACTAACACTAATTTATTTAGGGTTTATGTATTGCTTATAGAGCCCATGAATTGAATGGGTTGGAATCAACCAGATGTGTTTCTTACCAAAGAAGAAAATTCAAAATATAACCACACTGTCATAATCATATTCTCAAGATCACATGTGATGAATATTTATCATTTCAGAGTGGTAGCTAATATGAGAAATTTAAACATGATTTAAATTTATGACAACTTGACTGCTTTTATTTAACTCTATAAGAACTGAGAATTTTTATGATAATTTATGTAATCATTTTAACCTCATTGAGAACAAAATGTTAATACTAATCATCTTTGTTAAGTAATGATATAATGGAGATATTTTTTTAATTTATGGTTATTAATTATGTAGCCTACTCAACCAGAAAACAATATTTGTCTATTAAAACAAAATTTGACTCAACAAAATATTAGCAAATCAAATAAAAAAGTACATTAAGAATTATATTATGTAACCAAGTCAGATTTATCCCAAGTATGTAAGGATGGTTAAATACTCAAAAATCAATTAATATAATCTATCATACCAACAAACTAAAAAGAAAAATTACACGATCATATTAATAAATGTAGGAAAAAAAACAAGACAAAATCCAAGCCCTATTCATGATAAACTTTCAGTTAACTAGAAATAGAAGGGAATTTTCTCAATTTGATAAGTGTATCTACAAAAATCCTCCAGTTAATATGAAATGGATGGTAAGAAATTTAAAGCTTTACTATTAATATTAAGTATAAGGCAAGGATATCCTCTCTCATGACTCCTATTCAACATTATACTGGAAATCCTTGCTAATACAGGATGTTTAAAAAAAGAAAAGGAGGAGTGGGAGAAAAAGACATATAGACAGGAAAGGCAGAGAGAAAACTTCTTTTGCGGATGATATGACTGTCTCTACAAAAAGTTCAAAATAAAAACAAACAAAAAACTCAAATTTAGAAGCAATACATGATTATAGCAATGTTGCTGAATGCAAGGTTAATATACAAAAGTAATTTTTTTCCCAAACACCAGTAATAAACAAGTAGAAATTGAAATAAAAAACAATATGATTTATATTAGCATGCAAAAATAAATAAATAAATAAATAAATAAATAAATAAATAAATAAATAAATAAATAGATAGATAGATAAAAAAATAAATAAATACTGGGGTGTCTCAGTGGCTCAGTCAGTTAAGCATCGGACTTCATCTGACTTCGGCTCAGGTCATGATCTGTGGTTCACAGGTTCGAGCCCCGCATTGGGCTCTGTGGGGACAGCTCAGAGCCTGGAGCCTGCTTCGTGAATTCTGTCTCCCTCGCTCTCTCCTCTTCCCCTTCTCATTCTCTCTCTCTCTCTCTCACTCAAAAATAAATTTAAAAACATTAAAAATTTAAAAAAATATTAAATTCTTAGCTTTAAATCTAACAAAATCTATACAGGATCTGTATAAGGAAAGCTACAAAACTCTGATGAACTGAAAAAGAAAGAGAACTAGATAAATGGATATTCCATGCTTATGCATAGAAGGGGTCAATACTAGGGTGCCTGGGTGGCTCATTTGGTTGAGCGCGACTTCAGCTCAGGTCATTATCTCAGGGTTTGTGAGTTCAAGCCCTGCGTCAGGCTCTGTGCTGACAGCTCAGACCCTCAGCCCGCTTCGGATCCTGTGCCTCCCTCTCTCTGTACTCCTCCCCTGCTCATTCTCTCTCTCTCTCTCTCTCTCTCTCTCTCAAAAATAAAATAAAGAAAATTTTAAAAAATTCTCAATACTGTGAAATGTTACTTTCCCCCAATTTTATCTATAGATTCAATGTAATCCCAATTAAAATCCAAGAAAATAATTTTATGAGATATTGAGAAACTTGATTTCTAAAGTTTATGTGGTAAGGCAAGAGTCCCAGTATAGCCAGCACGCTGTCGAAGAAGAATAAAGGACTGACACTACAGGACTTCAAGTCTTACTCCAAAGATACTATAGTAAGCAAGACAGTGTGGTACTGGTGTAAGAATATACAAATAGAACAACGAAACAACAGAGATTCTACAATTGAATCCACATCGTCAACTGATCTTTGACAAAGGAGCAAAGGCAGTGCTATAGAGCAAAATAGTCTTCTCAACAAATGGTGCCAAAACAACTGGATATTCGCATGCCAAAAAAACCAACCAAACAAAAAACAAAAACAAAAAACAAACAAACAAGGGTCTATAGATAGATCTTACCCATTTCATGAAACTTAACTCAGAATGCTCAAAATGGATTTTAGATTTACGTATAAGTTTCAAAACTATAATATTAACTTCTAAATAATAACATTGGAGAAAACAATCTTGAGTACCATGATGTACTTTTAGGCATACAGTAAAACTAAAATCCATAAAGGAAATAATGGCAAACTGAATTTCTTTAAAAATACGTTATCAGCATAATGAGAATACAAGCCCATGAGTAGAAGAAAATAGTTGCAAAACAACACCTAATAAAGTACTGTTATCCAAAATATGCAAAGATCTCTGAAAACTCATCAGTAAAAATCAGCCTAATTAAAAAACAGGACAAGGACTTTAACAGACACCTCATTGAAAAAAGACATGTGGTTGGCAAATAAGCATATGAAAACATGTTTCACATCATGTATCAGCTGATGGTGCAAATTACAATCATAAGATAAAATGACACAACTATTAGAATGACTAAAACCCCAAACCACAAATATCAAATGCTGATGAGCACGTGGAACAACAGGAACACTTATTGCCGGTGGAAATGTAAGATGGCTCATCGCTTTGTATGACAGTTTGGCAGTTTCTTTCAAAGCTAAACATACTTTTACATATAATCCAGCAATCCTGGTCCTTGGCATTTACTAAAAGGAGTTGAAAATTCATATCCATACAAAACCTGCACATGGATGTTCATAGTAGTGTTATTTATAACTTGTCAAAACTATGAAGCAATCAAGAAGTAGTTCAGGAGGTAAATGAATAAACTGTAATCCATCCAAAAATGGACTATTACTCAGCGCGCGCACGCGCGCACACACACACACACACACACACACACAAATGAGTTTCTAGCCTTGAAATGACATGAGAATCTTAAAAGTATTGCTCAATGAAAGAAGCCAATTAGAAAAGGCTACAGATTGTAGAGTTCCAACTCTATGATGTTCTGGAAATGGTAGAACTATGGAGACCATAAAAAGACCAATATTTTCCAGGTGTGAAGAAGGGGGAGACATGAATAGGCAGAACACAGAGTATTTTTAGAGCAGTGAAAATACTCTATGACAGTAAAATTATGTATATATTTCATTGTACATTTCTCTAAAACCATAGAATACATAAAACCCAAAGTGAACAGCCCTAAGGTAAATTATAGACATCGGGCAACTTGGATGTATTAACGCAGGTTCATACTTGGTAAAAACTGATGTTGACAATGGGGGGATCTATGTATGTGTGTCGGCAGGGGGCATTTGGGAAAGCTCTATATCTTCCTCTCAATTTTTTCATAAACCTAAAACCGCTCTATAAAAAGTCTCAAATGAAGTAAATACAGTTCAAACTTACTTTTACTACTTCACTATAAAACATTTCTTCTCATTTTGATTTTTGAGTTGTTTTTACTACTTTTATAATGGGAACAAAAGACTCGATTCAAATGTGATGGAAATGGTTTCTTATTGTGTCTATTTTCCTGTTAGTTCTCCCACGTAGGACTCTTGCAATTTTAAATATCATTCTCTACTTTCTCCTTTAATATCCACTATATTTTACAAATACACATATTCCCTTCATATCCACTATTCTGCTGAATCTTCAAGCATTCCTTCTCCTCTTGCCTGAAACTCTTTTACTCACTCCATAAACATATAATAACTACTCATTCTTCAGATGTTAGGTTGAGGTTCACCTCTAAGAAAGATTTCCTGTGACTATAAAAATTAGGTTAACACACTCTGTATTTTTGTATCTCTATTTAAGTCTCTTTTATCAACTATTTTACTTTTGCTTTGCTCTTTACCAGCCTTTTAACCATATGCCTCACCAGAACAGAGATTTTTATATTACCAGCAATATTTCTCCATACCTTTTACGATGCCTGGCACATAAAGGATACCAATCAATATGGGTTAAATAACAAATAATAATGTATTGATTTACAGAATCCTTAGGTAAGCATTTCCATGTACAAAACTTTCAAATATATACGCTTCTGGCCTAGAAACACAGTAGGTATGATTTGCTTTGGGTCTTAAAAGTACTGTAAAGATATTTGTTCCTTTATAGCTAATTTTATTTACAAAAACTCCTTAATAGTTTTTACAGAAAAATCACAAAAATATGTATTTTAAGAAGACTAAATATCTGACATAATTGTTTTCAAGAACCAACATCAAGTTATGAACTTTTGGGAGGAGAGGATATGAATACACACTGTCCCAAAAAGACATACAGATGGAAAAAAGAAACATGGAAAGATGCTCAACATCACTGATATGAAGGAAATTAAAATCAAAGCAACAGTGAGATATCACCTTACACATGTCACAATGGCTATTATCTAAAAGATAAGAGGTAACCAGTGTTGGTGGGGATGTGGAGAAAAAGGAACCCTTATGCAATATTGGTGGGAATGTAAATTGGCGCAGCCACTGTGGAAAACAATATGTAATTTCCTCAAAAAATTAAAAATTAGAAATACCATATGATCCAGTAATTTCCACTACTGAGTATTTACCCAAAGAAAATGAAAACACAAATTCCAAAAGATATGAACCCTTATGTTTAATGCAGAATTATTTACAATAGCTAAGATACAGAAGCAACCTGTGTCCATTAGTAGATGAATGGATAGAGAAGATGTGATTGATGCACATACACATGTGCACAAACACACACACACGCAACACACACACACAAAAGAATATTACTCAGCTATAAAAAAGGATGATATTTTGCCATCTCTGACAACATAAATGGACCTAAAGGGATTATGTTAAGAAAGAAGTCAAACAGTAAAAGACAAATACAACGTGATTTCACTTCTGTGTGGAATCAAAAAACAAACAAATGAATGAACAAATAAACAAAAAGCAGAAACAGACTCAAATACAAAAACAAACTGGTGGCTGCCAGAGGACAGGCAGAGATACAGGCTTCCAGTTATGGAATAAGTCACACAGATAAAAGGCACAGCACAGGGGATGGTCTTGTAATTGCATTTGTAGGATCACAGATATAAACTACACTTGTGGTAAGCATAGAGTATAGATTTGTTGAATCACTGTGTTGTACATCTGAAACTACCGTAAAAGTGTGTGTCAACTATAGTTCAATTTACCAAAAAGAAAAAAAAAGCCCAAAGCAAACAGTGACAGCCCATGTCAAAATAAATAACACATTGCCTGATTTAAAGATATTTTGTAATTATGAAAACATCCCCAGGACGCCTGGGTGGCTCAGTCGGTAAAGTATCTGACTTCAGCTCAGGTCATAATCTCGTGGTCCATGGATTCGAGCCCTGCATCAGGCTCTGTGCGGACAGCTCGGAGTCTGTGTCTCCCTCTCTCTGCTCTCCCTTTCTTGCACTCTCTCTCTCTCTCTGTCTATCAAAAATAAATAAACATTAAAAATTTTAATAAAATAAAAAAAAACATTCCCCTTCATTACATTTACTCTGTTCTTTTATATATAATAATCTAGTTTTTTGTTATCAATTTTTCTTTTTATTCATTCCACAACTGATACTAAGCCCAGGTTGAAAACTAATATGTCTTAAATACCTATACTAATAACTATATTAATCCTCTATTGAGACTAAATATAATTATCCTATAGATTTTTGTAAACAAAGGATGAAGACCTATGGAATGTAAGGAAAAAGAGTAGTTGTTACAAATTAAATTAAACTGAAATATATTCTCATTTTTTTAAGTTTTATGGTACATGTTTTTCTATGTTTCTACATTCTTAAGTTGAATGTATTTTTTATTAATTTTTATTGTAGTAAATTAACACATATTAGTTTCAGATGTCAAACATAATGATTTCATCTTTGTATAAACTGTGAAATGAGAATCACAGTAAATGTAGTTAACAACTATCACCATATATAGTTAAAAATTCCACAGTGAAAAAAATTCTTGTAATGTGAGCTTTTAAGATCTTCTCTCATAACTTTCAAATGTGGAATACAGTATTATTATCTTTAGTCACCATGCTGTACATTAGATCCCCGTACTTATTTTATAACTGGAAATATCGACTTTTACCTCTTCCTCCACCCCCAAATTTTATTGAGAAATAATTGATATATATCACTGTATAAAGATAAGGTATACAGCATAATGGATTAATTTACATATATTGCGAGATGACTACTACAGTAGGTTCAGCCAATATTCATCATCTCATATGGATTCGATTTAATAGAAAGAAGAAAAAAAGGGAAAAAAATTAAAAAGCTCTCCTTGTGATGGGAAATCTTGGTATTTAGTCTCTTAACAACTTTCATGTATATCATCCAAATCAAGCAATTACATTTTTTGTTCTAATCATTTTTTTTAACTTTTTATTTAAAGTCTAGCTAACATATAGTATAATATTGGTTTCAGGAGAATTTAGTGATCTATCACTTATATATAACACCCAGTGCTTACTCATCACAACAAGTGCCGTCCTTAATGCTTATCACCCATTTAGCCCAGCACCCCCCATCCTCCAGTAAGCCTCAGTTTGTTTCTCTATAGTTTGGAATCTCTTATGGTTTGCCCTCCTTTTTTTTTAACCCTTCTCATATGTTCACTGTTTTGTTTCTGAAATTACACGAGTTAAATGCTATGGTATTTGTCTTTCTTTGACTGACTTGTTTTGCTTAAAAGAATACACTGTAGTTCCAACCATGTTGTTGCAAATGGCAAAATTTCATTCTTTTTGATGGCTGAGTAATATTCCATTATAGATAGATGATATATAGACCACATCTTCTTTATTCAGCAGTTGATGGAAACTTGGGCTCTCTCCATAATTTGGTTGTTAATAATGTTTATATCAATATCAGGGTGCATGTGCCCCTTCAAATCAATATTTTTGTATTTTTGTACTACAATTGCTGGATCATAGAGTAGTTCTATTTTTAACTTTTTGACGAAACTCCATACTGTTTTCCAGAGTGGCTTCACCAGTTTGCATTCCCACCAACAGTGCAAGAGAGTTCCCCTTTCTTCACATCCTCACCAATACCTGTTGTTGTCTGAGTTGTTAATTTTTGCCATTCTGACAGGTGTGAGGTGGTATCTTATTATGT